>NW_026556777.1:0-31385 GCF_029017545.1 Prosopis cineraria
AACCCCAAAATGACCACCACATGCATAAGTATGACACATATTAAGATCATCATCAAAACTTAACATTAGGCACACTTCTTCTAATGACACCATCACTGCACAATCTCCAAGAGTAGGTGAATCCCAAACATAATATCTTCTTCCCTAGTAACATCTCCTTAGCATGTCTAGTAAGCCCATTTAGATAAACATTATGAACTAATAAATTGACCAAATCAAAATACCCAATGACATCATGAGAGAGAACAACACATATGATTCATTTTTAAACTCATCACAAGGGAAATCAAAAGAGGAATACACCACAATGGAACCATATGGCTTGTTCCTCTACTTCTATCAATTATCTTCAAATTAAGCTCTTGAAGTAGAAGCATCCATCTAAGTAATCGTGGCTTAGTGTCTTGCTTCTTCAAAAGATACTTCAAGGCCACACGATCTGTGTAACAAACAACCTTAGAATACAACAAGTAAGATTTAAATTTATCAAGAGCAAACACTAATGCATACAATTCATTTTTAGTTGTAGTATAATTGCATTGTGCTGTAACTAAAGTATTAGATGCATATGCAATGACATAAGGAAGCTTGTTTTCCCTTTGTCCCAACATTGTCTAATAGCAAAATAAGAGGCATCACATCAAATCTCAAAAGGAATCAACCAATTAAGACTACTTAAAATAAGAGGGGAAACAAGCTTAGCTTTCAAAACATCAAATGCATCTTTGTAATTTGAAGAGAACTCAAACTTGACATCTTTTTGAAGTAATTGAGGCAAGGGATATGCAATTTTTGAAAAATTGTCAATGAATCTTCTATAAAGACCCACATAGCCAAGGAAAGATCTTAAGTCCTTGACATTAGTTGATAGGAAAGAGATGAAATCACTTTAATTTTAGCCCTATCCGCCTCAATGCCATGGCTTGAGATAAGGTGGCCCAATATAATCCCTTACTTTACCATGAACTGACACTTCTTAAAATTCAAAACCAAGTTCTTCTCCATACATCTAGCAAGAAATTTATCAAGATTTCTCAAACAGGCTGAATAAGAATCACCATGACTTGTGAAATCATCTATGAACACTTCTATGCAATTTTCAATAAATCACTAAAAATAGCAAACATGCATCTTTGGAAGGTCCTTGGAGCATTTCACAATTTAAAAGGCATTCTTTTATATGCAAAAGTGCTAAATGGACAAGTGAAAGTGGTTTTATGTTAATTCACCGGATCAATGCAAATCTAAAAATAACCACTATGTCAATCAAGAAAGCAATAATGTGACTTTCTCCCTAATATTTCTAACATTTGATCAACAAATGGAGGGAAATGATCTTTCTTTGTTGCCTCATCTAATCTCCTATAGCCAATGCAAACTCTCTAACTATTTTGCACCTTAGTTGGAATCAATTCATTATTTTCATTCTTCACAACAATAATTCTAGATTTCTTGGGAATAACTTGCACCAAAGACACCCATTTAGTATCGTTAATTGGATAGATTATATCTACACTCAAAAGCTTGGTGACCTCCTTCTTTACCACATCAAGAATAAGAGGATTCAACATCCTTTGTGGTTACCTTATTGCCTTAGCATTCTCCTCCAATATGATCTCATGTATGAAAGTTTAAGGGCTAATTCCAGGTATGTCTCCAAGTGTCCACCCTATGGCCTTGATGTTCTTTCCACTGCATCATACAACAAAGATTCCTTCATAGAAGTTAGAGAAGAAGAAACAATAATGGGAAGTTGATTACCATCTCTTATGTAAGAATACTTAAGATGTGAAGGAAGTGGCTTCAACTCTAACTTGGGTAGCTCAATGATGCTTAGAGGGATCTTTTGCACTTGAATTTTCCTAGCCAAATCCATCTCCTCATCCATATGTGGCGTGCCTAAAGCAGTAATAGAAACCTTCTTGATTTTGGCTAGGGGTGTTTCTTTTCTTCCAGCATTAGTTTTCACATCCAAGGGGGTTATGATAGCCTTAAAGACACATTTTTCTCCCTTCTTTGGTGCCTTACTACCTGAAACATCAAAGGAAGAACTGTAATCTTTCCTAATACCTACTTGATATAAGGAAGGATTAACTTAATCATAACATTAAAAACACCAAATAGTAATCAAATACTTTGTTTGAAAAGCTTGGGCCTAAGACTTATTTTACAAAACTATCAAAATCATAGCACATTAGAGCAATACGCAGTGAAAAACAAACAGTTGCATTCACATGTCATTGTTAAGATTAGATTAGATATAACATCCTAAAACTTCAAATCTGAAAAAATAGAGGGATAAATTAATTAAAAATATGATTAATTTATTTAATTATGTTTTTGGGCGGCTAATTAGATTTTTGGGTCATATTTGGCTCTAAATTGAGATAGGATGAAACTATCATTCATGTGAGCCGTGGCTTGCGTGGCATGCGCTGTGGCGCACAGCACAGTAGGCAACTTAAATTTTCGGGAATTAGCAGAAAAACTCAGATTTTGGGGTAGAAAACCTAGAGCACGAAGGAGGCAACTTTGGGCACTGTTAGGGCATCAATTTGGAAGGATTTTGAAGATCATTTGAGCCTCCAAACTCTTGGGTAAGTTTCCTACCCTTCTCCTCTACCTTTTTATCTCATTTTCCATGGGATTTGGAAGAGTGAGAATTTGGTTTGATGGAATTAAGCCACGAGTCAATGTTTTGAAGGTTTATATTAACTCTAAAAGTTTAATTTAGATTTATTGATCTTGGATATGTGGTAATATGAAGCTACTTTATTGTTTAGTAGGAGTTGGATTAAGCTTTATCTTGATCATAGGGTGTTGAAGTGTGATAAGTTGAGATATTGAGTTTTATGTTATGATAGAGTTAGAAAGAGACTTGAAGGGATGATGTGAACAAATTCTAATCTTGACAAGTCTATTTGCTGAGAATATGAGTGAGAAGTGGGAGAATTAGGAGGTTAATATTAGCTAATGGTGCTTGTGTTAATTAAAAATTAACATATAGTACTTGTTGTTGTAGATTATGGTGTGGGAAGACTTACTTTGACACAGGAAGAAATTTAGTACCGCGAGTAACCCTTTTAGTAATAAAAGGGTTGAGGTAACTAAATAATTTGCATTGTTTATTACCTTGTATAAGTTATTCTCAAGTTATTTTTCTATGAATTGCTGAGTATATATGTATAAATTCCTTAAAGATTATCTATTTTAGAAAATGAGTAGAATATTGCTTTGTGAAATTCTATATTTTTGAAGTAAATGGTAAGGTTTTATTATATTTGTTTAGAAAGTTGTTTATGCATGTTCAAGTGAAGATATGTAGTGAAATGTGGCATATTAGATGGTGGGAGGTCATCCTAGTGAAGATAGTGAAGATTAAGTCCATATGGCATTGCTAGTATCTCAGGATATCAGGTGCAGTATTTACTCTCCTTAATGCTCGAAAATGGGTGTGGTGTTGGAGACTTACTCTCCTTAGTACCCAAAAGGGTGCGGAGTTAGAGACTATGCTCCTTAGCATCCATAGGATGCGGTGTTAGAGTAGCGACACCCCAATTACTTGTAATAGGGGGAAACAATAGTCCAAAAGTGGTTTAGGACACCTTGGCCGGGTAGTCCTACCATGGATGGTAAGCTTGGGGACCATACATGTGGTTTGGTTCTGTGAAATAGCCTACTGGTTCGGTCGGGAGTATTGGAGGATCGGATGATTAGGGATCATCATGCAAATTTGTGGTGATATTATATGATGTGATTATGTTACTCATTTTAATACTTGTTTATAACTTGGCTTATTAATTAATAATGTAGATTATCTTAGTTACTGAGATTTTTATCTCACCCCATGGATTATCATTTTACAGGTGCTACCAGTGAGACTGAGCCAGGGAGGGAATCGGGCAGGGGTTAGCATATCTGCTACACTCTTTGTAAAGCCCGATTTTGGTTTGAGTGGTGTGCATAAACTTATTATATGATATTATATGTTGCCAACTAGGAATGCATATCTTTTTGATTGGTTGCACTTGTTTCATACTATGTTGTTGTGTATTTTAGCCCAATATTATATATGAGGTGAATTTTTGTGGTAATAGGCTAAAATGCTAATACAAGTGCAAGGAATATTTTATCTAAGTGGTGATAATGTATTGGTAGTGTATTATGTGGCAATAGAGGCCAAATAGTGCTTGTAGTGCTAATTGTGCATTTTGACCAGATTGGGCAAATGGCCATTGAGTGGCCAAATTTTGTGTTTGGTATGTTTTTGTGTGTTTGATTGGTCACTCAAGTATATTTTGGTCTATTGGACTTGGTTCAAGCCTCACAATGGGTTAATGGTATAAGTAATGAGTTTTGGGTACTTGGATGGTTGAAAATTTCTTTGAAAAATTGACTTTTGTATCCGAGTATCTAAAATTCTCATACAGTGTTAGATCGTAATAATACTTATACCATTAGTTAGCTTATTGAATAAGCTTTGCGTGGGTGCTTGAATCACTCCAATTGGACATCGTATGTGAAAATGGCACGTGTTTGAAGTTCGTCCAGAAAGGCAGTCATGACAGCATTGCTGTCATAGACAGGTGCACCGTGGCTCATTTTGTGCAAGGCGTAGCGCATGGTACATCAAGGAAACTTGTCATTCTGTGCCACAAGCCATGGCACACGAACCAAAACACTCAAAAATGACATTTTTCCCCTGTTTTGAAGTGGTTTGCTTCCCAAAATTTTTTCATGCTTCCAATGCCTATTTAAAACATTAAGTTTGAGCTCAAACTATCAATTTAAAGGGTTTTTATGGGATTCTAAATATTCCTCAATTATTTTTAAAAGATTATTAGTTTTAACCCTTTTATATATAATGTGAGATTAGGAGCAAATCTTTGCTCCTAATTATGATTGGTTATTGTGATTGTGTGGTGAATTTTGGTAATGTCAAGGTAAACATTACACCATGCATTATGGTGGACAACACATGTGCCGCAGCATGTGATACAGAGCCGTATGCCTTGACCTTCTTTGTGACATGTGCTACAGTACACAAGCCTAATTCTGCAGTTGTGATTTGATAACTTAAATAACAAACTTTCAGCATGCAACATTTTCATATATGACTTTCGATTGGAGTGATTCAAGTACCCCACATAAAGCTTAATTCATAAGCTAGCTAATGAGATAGGTTCAGACACAATCTAATGGTACAATCAAAATTTAGACACATAGGTGTAAAAAGTCATTTTTTTCACAAAATTGGCGCATCCAAGCGCTCAAGTGAATCTTATTATCTCATCAGACCATTCTAGGTATTAAACCAAGTCCAAAACGACTTATTACACCTAATTGACCACATTTTCTCATATATATACATATCAAAATTTGGTTGCTCAACGGCCAATTTCCATAAACTGCAACTTTTCATAATTATGCACAATTTGGCTCACTTGGTCTTTTTGATCATAAAATCACTCCTTTAGCCCAAACAATTCATTCCACCACATATTTCTACACATGGGCTATGATTCATAAATTCACTATAATTTTCCCACAATTTACAATTCAAACATATATGCAAATTCCTATGGCAACTCATTTACACATTAACCACAAAAGATTCAGTTCATTAAATAAACTCTGAGTTCACATGGCTTCAAAAACCTTAAGCTAGTCAGGACTCTTTTCCCTTGTTAGCTTATTGCTATGTCCTGTAAAATTATAATCACGAGGGTGAGATAAAAATCTCAGTAACATAATAATTCTCTAGTATTGACTATCACATGTAACTATAAAAAGGTATAGCATAATATATAATTAAACATACATTCACTTTAAAGTTCATCTATATAAATTATTTCATTTCTTTCACCACTTACTTCACTACTTTTTCATATATACAGTATGATCACTACCAACCGAACCTCCAAATCACCCTAATATGAAACCATGGGCTTGCCTTAGACTAATAATACTGTCATTGGTCTTGAACTCACCTTCATTGGTAGAATCACCTGGCCAAAGGTATTTTATCTTACTTTTAAACTATGGTGTCATTGACTCCAACTCTACATTGCATTGATGCTAAGGAATCTTAATCTCTAACACTGCGTCTCAATAGATACTAAGGAGATAATCTCTAACATCGCACCTCAAGAGGCACTCAAGAGATATAATTCTCCAACACCACACCCCATCAGGCATTAAGGAGAATGATGCTATATAGTCTTATCACTACATCTACACACAGGTGAACTCCTACCCATAATGATCATACTTTTTGAGTAATATATAATCATATATACATATGATTAAACAACCATATATACATATATAATCAAAGTTATATTCACACAATATCACATTTTGCTTAATTAAAGTTCATTTTCATTAAACAACTATGCAATGCCATAAAACATGATCAATTTAAATCCGTTTCATGCAATAGATAGCATACTCACAAATAGTTACAATAAATAGTTAAACAGAGGAAGATATTTGGTTACCTCAACCCTTATATCATAGGAAAGGTTACCTATGAATTTCAATTACCATTACAGTGCATTACAAACATCCTTTCTTAACTCACACCCAAAATATGTTAATCTACACACAATTGACATTATTAGTCAATTGATCTAATTGGCCAAAAATACTTAATTGTTGCTTAAGGCTGTATTTAGCCATTGAATCTTTTCACTTATCCAATTTAAGTCTATTACCGCTCAATTGCTTTTAAGTACTTCTAATGGTCCCATTTTTCTTTCTCCTCATTTGCACCCCAAATTTCTATAGAATTAGTGCCAAATTGAGCCTATGGGTTCAAAGTTCTATCTTCAATTCTAAACCAGTTACAAAGCTCTAATTTAACTCTTAAAAATATTTTTATTACTATGAGGTAAGAAACAAACCCTTTTAATTTCCCTAATTCAATTTCTTTATAACTTATCTTAAGAGAAATTAGGATATAATTTGAGGTAAGGGTTATACAAAGCTTACCTAATAAGTTACTAATAAGAGATACCTTCCAATGCCTTAGAAGTGCTTGTCCTAGCTAACCCTCACTTCCTCTCTTTTTCCTTTCACATTTTTCTTTACCTTCCCTTCTAAAACTCAGCTTAAATCATGACTTAAGGGGTCATTTTTTAGTCCATGCACTATGACGCACGCAACTTGGGCAGCGATGTATGGCACAATGAGGAGAATCCTCACTAAACACACATGCTTTGCTCCAGAACACAGTCCTTCCACCTGTATCTACCCATTCAAAACCCAAAGCCACAAATCATCAACTACTCAACCAAATCTCTAATCCTTTACTAATTACTAATCCTTCTCAAATCAACAGCTAATTATAGGTTTAGAAAACCATGATGTTACAAGAACCCTCCTCCATCCTTAGAAAAAGGTTAGGCACAAATGAACTAAAGCTATCACGAATTCTAGAATTAGACAAATTAGGAGGAATCAAATGATGTCGTGCAATTTCACTTGGAAAAGATGAACTTGAGCCATCATGGTGTCCAATTTCACTATCATCACTTGATTCAATCAATGACTTACAAGAAATTCCAATATTAATGCTTAAGTCATCAAATTCATCTAAGGCAAGCAAATCACTCAAAAAAGCAAATGTTTATAGAAAGAAGTAGACATGACATGTGCTTCAAATGGAGTGATAGTGGATGAATTATGTATGTTATCCATGTGTTTACCTCATGTGAATGCAACTCATCATACTCTAGCAAATTAGATAAAATTAATACCACCTCATTGCAATTCACACAAATAGAATCATAAGTGTCTAAACAAGTAAAACTAGCAAGGATTCAACATTTTCAAATCTAAGAGGCATGGAAACCTCATCAATGATCGTATCAAGTGTATCCTCAATGAAATCAACAAAGTGAAGGCTATAATCCACATAATAGTTTTTATAGCTATCAAAAATATTAAATTCAATTTTGTTCTCTAAAAACTCAATTGTGAGTTTACCTTCCTTTACATTCAAAATGAAACTTGAGGTCATCATGAATGGTCACCTAAGAATTAGTGTGCCTTATCCTCCCTCTTGCATGTCTAGCACAAAAAAATCTATTGGAAATACTATGTCTTGCACTTTCACCAAGATATCTTCCAAAAATCCCTTAGGTTTCCTTGTACTTTGATGAGCAAGTTACAAGATCACACTAAATTCTTTCAATCCTCCCATATTCAAAGAAGTGTATATATGATTGGGCATCATATTTATGGCAACTCCTAAGTCAACAAGGGCTTCTTGAATCACCACATTTCCAATTTGGATTGGAATTACACATGCCCTTGGATCCTTGCACTTTGATAGGCTATTGAGGCTCGAAAATTGCAGTAATAAAATGGCCAAGTTGAACAGTAGCAAGAGGCTTGAAACTCTCTTGTTGGTGCACAACTTTTTCAAGAATTTGGCACACTTAGGCATACTCTTGATTATGTCAAGCAATGGAATGTTTGTAACCTCCTCCTATATCCTCTAGATACAGGAGAAGATTAACAAAATTACTCTTTAAACACACAATTAGTAATAAGAAATTTAGTTCAAAAAGCTTCAACCAAAGACTTGTTTCACATAATCATAAAAAACCATAATACATCAGGGAATACGTAGCGAAAATAACCTATATACATTCACCTCTATTGTTGCATGCCTTAAAACCATAAAAATTAGGTTGGAATTAAGGCCATGCATCACAGTGTGTTACGTCCGTCGCGGTATATGGTACAGAGTCACAAGCCCAAACTTTCTGTGCTTACACGGCAGCATATCTCACCATGCGCTATGATGCAGCTGTTTGAATTTCTGCTATCATTTTGATAGTAAAAATGATGAACTTTCGGCATGTGCCATTTTCACATACGATATCCGATCGGAGTGTTCAAGCACCCATATGTAGCTTTACTTATAAGCTAGCTAATGAGACAAGTTTGGATATGATTTAACGATCTAATCAAAATTTGGACATTCAGGTATAACAAGTCACTTTTTCTAAAAAATTCATGCACTTAAGCGCTCAAATCAATCCCTTTCTCTGATTAGACCACACAAGACCTTGAATCAAGTCCAAAAGGACCTAACATACCTGATTAACCAAAATCTATCACAATCATATATGTATATTGAAATTTGACCCTTTTTTGGCCAATTTTCACATTTCACAAGCTTGCATAAATTGCCAACACTTGGCATAATATAGGCTACTAGGCCTTTTTCTCAACATAAACATACATATTTACATTTACATTACAATCTTAGCTACAAATTACTCATTTCATCATAATTTCTCACTTGGGCTTAAGATTAACCAATATCAACAATAATTCAATGCAAGCATACTCAAATCATAACCCCTTGATTCATTTCATCACAAATACATACAATTAGGCTAAGATTCCATAAAATAACAGTCATGCATGCAACCCTGTGGCAATTCATCTACACATATACATACAACTTCTTAGTTTAGTTCATTACACAAATCAGAGTATACACTACTTTAACAACTCAAACCAATCTAGACTCTCTTCCATTGCCCAACTCACTACCCTGTCTTGTAAACATGTAACCATAAGAGTGAGATAAAAATCTCAGTAACAAAATAATTCACTCTTATTGACTATCACAAGTAACAATGTAGAAGTAAAGCATAATATATGATTTAAATCTCATTAACATAGGATTTATATCACATATACATTCCCAACTTTTCACCATTCACATAACATTTTATAGCATCTTATAGCATGATCACTATTGACTGAACCTCCAAATTACCTCAACATGAAACCATAGGTGTTGAACCCTAGTTTTGGTGATTACAAAATAAAGAGAAGTTTTGTGCATTTCAAGCTTTCTTAATTAAAATAATTAGCTTAACATTAAAACTGACTAAGTGAGAGCTTATTTGAATAGAAGTATGCTAGCTTGTTAGTTAAGTATTTAACTTAACTATAATCCTTTATACTTAAAGTTATTTGTTCAAAAATATTTCTAAGTGTTGATAACATTAGGACTAGATGCCTTAATACTAGTGTTACCTTTGTTATCTTCATTGTTCCATTGATTCATAGTTCATATAACACCTGTCCTACTCATTCTAACACCGGTGTTACCCTTTTAAAGCTTGTGCAATTAACTCTGTATTATTCAAACTTTTTTCCTTGCACTGGTATTATCTTTTCAACATCGGTCTTATTCTTTACTTATCCTTGGTTATGTCATCACCTATGTTACATGGTTAGCACCTATACTAAGTTTTGCTCAACTTTGTGCAATACCTATGCTAACATCTTAACACCGATACTACCCTTTCTTCTATCATATAAAGGGATTTGATTAATATATTACTTCAATGTTATTTTCTGTTAACACCGGTGCTAAATAATATTTTTAAAAATATTATAATTCTTCCAAAAATATCAAGAGTCTTCATCTTTTATGTATTAGATTACATCGATACTACAAGGACAATACTTGTGCTACAACTTTCTTTCTGTGTCTGTTCATGACTGTAACACTACTGCTACTATGAATCTTTGTACTCTATTTTTCATATCTCTTTTGAAGGTCATCATAACTTATCTTTTAATCCTTCTTTTCATCTAAAATCAATTTCCTTGAAATTCTTTTAGCTGCTAATATATGTTTTGATCACCAAGCTTGCTTTCTGTTATATCAAAACATGTAAGCTTCAACTGCTTTGATTAGAAGCATTTAATGTTTTTAGCTGCTATTGTACAAAAGAGGAAGTCTCTGTCATAAAGCATTGTTCTATTGTCTAGTCCACTGGAGAACCTTAGAGAAGCTAGGATATCTAAGGAAACTCAAAGCTAGAAGGAAACAAATGATAAGAAACCTCCAACGAAAACATTTATGAGTCTAACAGATCATTTATCCTTCTTAACTATAGGCTTATTTATGAAACACAAAAGTAAGAGGAACAACAAGAACATTTTGCATTTATTGAGTATCAAAGTTCACCTACCTTCTTTGTATATTTTATTGATAGAGAGCTTAATTGATTATATACCTACTTTAAAAGAGAGTTTAAAAGCAGTAGTAGTTTATTCTTGAACTTACTCTGTTTATCCCCATTTTACATCTTCAAAATAGAGGGACTTAAGCTCGAGGAGCTTAAGTGGATTTATTATTATCTTTGTAAGGGGGAGAGTTTCAGATTTATTGAAAATTTTATTTACGTATTGTGGCAGCTAAGAGCCTGGATTAATCTTAGTAATATAGTTGGAAATCTCAAGAGGTTCCTGTGGACTAGATGTAAACTCAAATGGTAGGAGCCAAACTAGAATAAATCATCTATGTCAAACTCTATTCTTTTAACTCTTGTGATTGGTGATTTCGTCTCTTCATCCACTTATTATTACTGCATTTTATTTAAATTTTCAATTAGCCAATTCACCCCCTTTTGGGGCATTTACAATAGGCTTACTTTAGACCAATGTACACTCTTATTAGCCTTGAGCTCACCTACAATGGTAAAATTACTCAGCCAAAAATGTTCTATTACACATACAGATTATGATTTCTCCTAATACACATAATGGGGTGTTGTTGACTTAACATTGTATCACATAGACACTAATGAGTCTCACATCTCAAATACCACACCTCAATAAGTACTAAGGAGATCTTCTCCAATACCACACCTTAAAAGGTACAAAGGAGGTATATCTCCAACACCGCACCCTGTCGGGCACTAAGGAGAATTTGCCATATCGTCTTATCATCACCTCTCTACTTGGATGAACTCTCACCCTTAAGATCATTTTTGAACCATCTAAGGTTTCTTATTATCACCTTACACATGTTCTCATACATATGACATGTACATATTAACATATCATTTAAACTAACCTGTTTCAATGTTTCGATTCAATAAAAGGCTATTTCATGCAACAATCACACAATGTTATAAAACATGCTTAGTTCAAAATACTTTCATGCATTACATAGCAAACTCACACACAGTTACTTCAACCTTTCTATTACTAGAAAGGTTACCCATAGATTTCAACTACCATAATAGCTTATCTGTAGCTTCCTTTCTCTACTCACATATCCAATATGCTAATCTAGACACATTTGGCACTTTTTAGTCATTTAGTCCATTTTGACAAAAAAAAAACTCATATTTACTACTTAGGGCTTTATTCATCCCTAAAATCTTTTTCTTTTATCCATTTTAGGTCTATTACTACTTGATTACTACTTTACGTCACCTTAACCAGTCTTATTTCACTCAAATCAGATTTCAGCCCTAAACTTTCTCTCTCTAAGGGCCAAATTAAGCATATGGGTTTAAAGCTCTACCGTTCAACTTTAAATCAATCGCAAAGCTCTAATTTAACTCTCAAGAATCTTTTTATTACTATTGGACAAAAATCAAATCCTTTAAATTCCACCGATTCAATTTTCCTGTAACTCATTTTAAGAGAAATTTGTGTAGAATGGAACGTAAGAGTTATTTGTAGCTTACCTGATAAGTTACCAATCAAAAAACCTTCTAATGGCCTGAAATAGCTTGCCCTAGCTTCTCAACCCTTCTTCTCTTCTTTTCTCGTGTGTTTCTAAATTTCAATCTTCTAAAATTTCTAAAATTTCACGACTTATTAAGGCATTTTTTGGTCAATGAGCCACGGCGCATGCAGTATAAACTGTGGCGCATGGTACAGTGAGATTTATTCTCACCACGCGCAGTTGCTTCAACCCGAAATGTGATCCTCTAACCTATACCTACTCATACAACATGCCAACAAAACAATTCATCAAGCAGTCATCCAAATCTCTAATCCCATACTAATTACCACTTTACCCTCAATTAACCACTAATTACATGATTAACAAATTTAGGATGTTATAATGTTCACCTCAACTTTCTTCAACATATTAAAGATGTCTTGCCTATCATCTTCTTGACCCTTGACAAATCTTGTAAAGGTCTTGGTGATAAAACACATTTATTACACACATATCTATGTCAATTAGGACCATTTTATTAATATTTTTTCACCTTAAAGTACACATATTGTATTAGAATTGGAAAATAACTGAACTGTCTAGGTTTAGCACACTAGGGGTATTTTGGTCCAAAAATAAAATTTTGAGAAAACGTATGAGAAAAAGTGACAATGTGCATTTAATGTCCATAAGATGAATGGTCAAATTAGATTTTTGAAATTCATTTTAGTTTAAGAGTAATAAAATAAAAAGTCAACACTTTTTTTGTGTCTTAGTTTGACCTAATTTTCAGTTTGCCTTTATGTGAAAATTTTTATATAATTTTATGCAACCTAAAACTTGTTTATTTTAGTAAATTCCTCCTTATAATTATCAATTTAATGCTATATTTAGTTAGATTTAATTATTTCATAAGTTATATTTAATTGAATTATGTGATTTTTATGATATAAGTGGCATGTAATTTGTACATCAATTTTGAAGTCAACACTCCTTAAGGTCAAAGCTGATGGTTTGGACATTTTTCATGGTTCACTTAAAGATCAAATCAGCTTAAAAATTGTGGATGACACATAGGAAATTAGACATACATTAGAATATTATATAAGCTAATTGGATGGTGCCACCTTGCAAGTATGACAAAGCCCTAAAATTCCTTTTTATTTTGTTTCTTTTGTTTTAATTAGGTTCAGATGATGTCAAACCTCTTGAGCACGTCCCACACCACTCCAATTCATTCTCCCCTCCTTTTAGGAATTTTGCCCTCAAAATTCAAAATCTTACTCAAACACATACCTGTGTAAATAATTAGTGATATAATTGCCGCATTTTGTCCTCAGTCTCCCAAGTTGCATCACCAGGAGTCATACCCTTCTAAAAGACCTTAACCAATTGAATGGTCTTGTTCCTCAATTGTTGATCTTTCACATCTATAATCCACTCTAGTTCAGCTCGATAAGTTAAGTTTTCCTGGAGTTCCACCTCTCCCAACTCAATAACATGAAAAGGATTGGGTTGATATTTCTTGAGCTGACTCACATGGAACACATCATGAACACTGGATAAACTCGACAGCAAGGCAATCCAATAGGCAGTAGGTCCCAACTTCTCTAAAATCTCAAAGGGACCAATAAAACTGGGAATCAATTTCTTAGCCCTTATTAATCTCCTAATACCAATCATTGGTGTGACCCTAAAAAATACATGATCACCAACCAAAAATTCCAACAATCTTCTACGCCGATCCACGTAGCTCTTTTATCGACTCTGGGTTGTCAACAACTTTTGCTTAATTAGTTAGATCTTTTGGGTGGTTTGGTCTACCAAATTCGAACCCAACAAACTTCTCTCACTTAATTCTATCTAACATAGAGGCGATAGACATCTTCTTCCATATAATGCCTCATACGATGCCATTCCAATACTAGAATGAAAACTATTATTGTAAGCAAATTTTGCTAACGGTAGATGTGTATTCCAACTGCCTCTCAACTCTAAAGTACAAGCTCACAATATATCCTTGAGCATTTAGATAGTCCTCTTAGTTTGGCCGTCTATCTGTGGATGATAGGCCATGCTAAATCTCAACTTAGTGCCCATTGCTCTCTATAACGCTCTCTAGAAATTTGATGTAAACCTGAGATCACGATTAGAGACAATATCTTTTGGCACCCCATGAAGTCTCACTATCTCATTAACATAGATCTCAACGTACTTCTCAAGTGAATAGGTAGTCTTCACTGCCAAGAAATGCACTGACTTCATCAACCGATCCACAATCACCCATATTGCATCATATCCCGCTTGAGTTCTAGGTAATCCAGTGATGAAATCTAGTGATATGCTATCCCACTTCTACTTTAGGATCTCTAGTGGTTGCAATACAGTACTAGGCCTTCAGTACTCAATCTTAACCTTTTGACACGTCAGACAGTTAATCACAAACTCTATTACATCTTTCTTCATTCCTGGGCACTACCACATTTGCTTCATATCCTAATACATCTTGGTAACATAAGGGTGAATAGTATACTCATTATGGTATGCTTCCTCTAGGATTATCTTCCTTATTTCCTCATTACTTGGCACACAAATCTGATCCAATGAGTCACATATTCATCATCATTGAATCTAAATTCTGTGGGTCTCCTCTCTTCAATATCCTCACGAATCCCGAGTAGATACTCATCCTCAAACTGAACAGTTTGCAACTCTTTCCAGAATTCATTGGTTATGACTGTTGCACATTGTACAATGCCATCTAATGTGCTTTCCTTTAAGTATTTAAGAAAATCTCAAGTAATTGATGCTCTTGAACCATCATATGAGCAACATGCACCATTTTTCTACTTAATACATCTGCCACCACATTGGCCTTACTCGAATGATACTCAAGGTTATAGTCCTTGAGAAATTCAATCCATCTGCGTTGCCTTATGTTCAGTTCCTTCTAATCCACTAAGTACTTCAGACTTTTGTGATCACTGAATACTTCAAACATAGACCCATAGAGATAGTGTTGCCGAATTTTCAAGGTAAAAACTACTGCTACTAACTCCAGATCATGAGTCAGGTAATTCTCCTCATGTGGTCACAATTTTCTTGAGGCATAGGCAACAACTCGCTCATCTTGCATTAAAATGCACCCTAAACCTTTCAATAATGCATCTGTATAAACCACATATGGTAATTGAGGATTAGGAATAACGAATACTGGAGCAGATGTTACTTTCTTCTTCAACTCTTGAAATGTCGACTCACACTTATCAGTCTACACATACAGCTAATCCTTTCAGGTCAACTTAGTTAGAGGAGATGTAATTTGTGAAAATCCCTGAATGAATCACCAATAGTAGCCTAGCAATCCCAAGAAACTTCTAATCTCTATCACTAAGATAGGCGATTCCCATTTCAACAAAGCATCCACCTTGTGTGGATCCACGATAATTCCTTCTGTCGACACCACATGATCAAGGAATCTCACTTCCCTTAGCCAAAACTCACATTTTTTTAGTTTGGCATACAACTTATTATCCTTTAAAAGTTGTAGGATAGTACAAAGATGCTTCACATGCTCTTCCTCATCTCTTGACTAAATTAGAATATCATTAATGAATACTACCACGAACTTATCCAAATAAAGACGGAAGATTCTGTTCATGTAGTCTATAAACACTGCCGGAGCATTCTTCAATCCGACGGCATCATTAGAAACTCATAGTGACCATATCTAGTATGAAAGGTAGTCTTCAGTACATCCTTGACCCTAACTCGCAACTAATGGTAGCCTTATCGTAGGTCAATCTTAGAGAACACTGCAGCTCCAACCAACTGATCTAACAAATCATCGATCCTTAGCAAAGGATACTTGTTCTTGACTATCACTTTGTTCAGCTGTCTGTAGTCAATGCTAAGTCTTATACTACCATCCTTTTTCTTCACAAATAACACCAGTGATCCCCACAGAGACATACTCAGTCTTATGAACCCTTTTTCTAGTAATTCCTCTAATTGTTTCTTTAGCTCTGCCAACGCTGATGGAGACATCCAATACAGAGATTTTGATACAGGTTCTATTCTAGGTATAAGGTCAATAGAAAATTCCACCTTTCGCTCAAGCAGTAATCCAGACACTTCTTCTAAAAATACTTCAGGAAATTTATTCACCACTTCAATTCTCTCAATTCCTCCATCATAAGCAGCATGAATGGAAAAGAACACCATATATGCTTGACAACCCTGCTGAATGCACTTTTCTGCTTGCATTACAGACAAGAATCTTGACTGATGAGGTTTCACTATAGGTGTAGTGTATACTAGCAAGGATATTATCTTTCTTGCACAATCTAATGTTGCATTGTTTGCCGACAACCAGTCCATACCACTACTACATCAATCCCAATCATGGGCAAACAGATCAAATTGATGGTAGTTGATATATTCTCAAATCTCAAATCAACACCCAAACAAACACAGTCGGTTCTTAGAATTTTCTGCCAGCGTGGACACATTAATTACATATGGCAAGGTATGCACAGACAATTTCAACCTCAACACACAGTCATAAAAAATGCAAGAATGGGTAGTAACTAAATCAAACAAAGCATCTATATCACAGTTGTGCAGAGAGATTTTACCTCTAATTAAATTTGGAGACACACCTGCCTCCTCCTGGGACAACGCGAATACTCTCACAGGAACAGTCGATCTCTGCTCTATGGTACCCACTCTACCCTGTTCACAATATTTGGCTATGTGCCCTGTCTTGCCATACTTGAAGTAAACCCAACACTTTTCCACATGATATCTCCCACACTTCAAACACTGAGGGGTTTTGGTTATATGAAGAGTAGGCACAGGCATTGTGGAAGCCTACTGATATGGCTGTACACCACTATTACTATTCTTCAGTCCACTGCTCATTTGGAAGGAACCTCGAGACTGTGATCCCCTTTGGAAAGTCTTCCTCTTCCTAAAACTCCCAAAACTACCAGAGATAAAACTGAATCTCTTGCTAACTTCACCGGTAGGGCCAAGCAACTATGAGAATCTACCCTGACTATCCCTTCTCTTATCAATCTCTACCTCTTTGCCCCTTTTCATAGCTATTCTCAGCTTATTGCACATCTCATCATAAGAATTGATCTCAAATAAGGCCAATTGTTATCGGTACTCAAGCCTTATCTTCTCAAGTAGCCTTTCAGCCTTCCATTTTGAGTAATCATTCCTTATAAGATAGGTAGAGTACTTTGACAATTGATTGAACTTGGCAATAAAAGCTTCTTCATCAAGATTTGCTTGCTTAAATTCATGAAACTTTGCCTCTTTTTCTGCTCTAAAGGCCACTGGGAAGTAAAAGTTAAAAAACCTCACTTTGAACTCATCCCATGTCTACTTGACTCCTCCTATCTGTCTCACCAACTTTCACTAATGTTTAGCCTCTTTTACAAGCAACACTAAGACCAAAGTCACCTTCTGCTCCTTTGAGCATGGCATCACTTCAAATATTGTCTCAATTCTCTCAATCCACTCTTCAGCTTTGCCCTCCTTCATTGTTCCATCAAAGGTAGGTAGATGAAGCCGTGAGAAATTCCTCCATGCTCGATTCATGGAATTCTATGAACCACTACCACACATAGCTCCAGATTGCTTGGGTGTGCTCTTCATAAACTTCATCTTCTTGCTCATACATCTCTTCTTCATTCTCAATTATTCTACTATCTCTTCTTGCCCTATCATTTCTCAATGTACCTTGTCCCCACATTGAATTACATATTTCTTGCATCAAACTCCTCATCTCTAATAGTAAGGCCTCATTACCCTACGGTTCATTCCTTGATTGTTCCAAGTTCTGACCAACCAGAATGTGATTCTCTGGTGGTAGCTCATTAGTCTCTAGTACCATATCTGTATTAGATGGGTTATCACCCGTAACAGTTCTAGCGATTCTTCTTCTCGCCATCCTCTCTCCCCTCTTAAAGATGGAAGTAACTAGATGAAGAGTAAGCATTAAATGAAATAACTATGCAAAGGAAAGATAAGTGTAACGAATATATATGCCAACTTCTAGACATGAATGCAACAAGCAAAACCATCCAACACAACAACCACACATACCAGTCTTAAAATGCTTAAAACTGATACCAAATTATAATGTCTACCTTGACATTACCAAGATAACACTCACATACTATTGTGATAACTACGATTAAATAAAATCCCATAAAAAAAGTTACCATAACCCAAGGGTTTAAAAGATAATTAGTTTTAAAACAATAGGCTCCCAAGAAACCCTTTTTAAATATTGTTCTTTAAGCTTAAACCATGGTTAAAAATCAATTAAGAATAAACACAGAAGCATGGGAAACAAACCACGTCATGTAACATCCTGAATTTCTAATCCTGTGTTAATAATTGATTAGGGATGAGTTAGTGATCTAATGTAGGGATTAGAGTTTTGGGTAATGAAGTAATATCTTGACTCATTGGGATGTTATATGAACAGATATGAGTAGAAGAGCGGGGTCTTAAAGCAGAGCGGGTGTGCATTGTAAGGATTTTCCTTACTGTGCCACGTGCCGCAATGCATAGACCAAAAATCAGTTTAATAGGGACGTGTCCAGCTTGAAAAATAAAAGGGAGAAAGGTGGGAGGAGAGTTTTGGAGTAGAGAAGAGCCAAGGCTATGTTAGGGCAAGCTAAATCAGGAGCAAGGATGGTATTTTTGACTCATTACTTATTGGGTAAGTCACGTACTGTCTTAACCTCCGAATCTACCTCATTTTCTCTTAGCCTTAATTAAGGAGAAAGTGAATTCAGGAGTTTTAAGGAGTTGATTTCTTACTCGATAGTAGGAAAAAGGTTCTCTAAAGTTAAACTAGTGATTTGTAACTGGTTAAAATATAGTTTTAAAGTTTTAGGCAAGAATTGCCCTAATCTAGAGAGAGTAGTAAGAGAAAAATTGTTAGAAAATGTTAAAACTTGAAATGAGGGGTGATCAATGGTAATGTGCATAATTGAGTGTGAAATATAGATTTGATAGCAATTAAGTGTTTAATTGCCATAATTGATACTTTTGGTCAATAGAGAAATTAACTTTGAATACCAATTCTATAGAAATTCTAGTGTGTGATGTACGAATTACGAGAAAAGAGCTTGAATAGGGTTGAAGCCACACGGGTAACCCTTTCTCACAAACAAAAAGGTTAAGGTAACCATATAGTTTATTATGTTTATTAACTATTATAACTGTGTAAAAGTGAATGCCACACAGGTAACCCTTTCTCATGAATTTTGCATTGTGAAATGAATTCAAAAGGTTATTGATTTTTAGGAGTGTATATATATATATATATTGTAAAAAGATGTATAAGTAGTGGAAGTTGTGAAAGAGCATGATCATAGGGATGAGAGGTCACTCAGGATATATGGGGTTATGTGTGGAAATTTGTGAGTGACAAATCTATATGGTTGGGTTGGCACCATGGGACATCCAGTGCAGCATTATTCAGTTGTTACTATGGGTAATCCAGTACAGCATATTATAGGACTATTATTATTGGACATTTGGGCAATCTGGCAACTCCCTAGTGCCCGTCAGGGCGTGGTTAGAAGTCAACGACACCTCTATTGCAAGCGTGTGAAGAAGGAAATCATAATCTGTAGGTGGGTTAGATTACCTTTGGTCGGGTGTTTCTACTACTGAAAGTGAGCTCGGGTCAACAAGTCGTTGATTCAAAAGAGCCTATGGTTTCACGCCAGGGAGCTTTAGAGAATTGATAGATAGTTGATCATGCTGTGATGTAAAAGTGTTTGAAATGTGATTTATATGCAAAAAAGATAATTTAGTATTGATATTTTGTGTATATATATATGCTATATAATGTTTTCAGCTACTTTGACATGGTTATCTGTGGTATTAGACATTTGATGAGCTATATGTGGTTACTGAGATTTTTATCTCACCCATGATTATTTACAATTTTAGGTTCTGGTACTAGTGGGTCAATGAGAAAGGATATATGCTGAGCTGACATCTCTTATCTAAATCTTTGTAAGAAATGGTGTAATGATTTGTGAATTTTAAGTCAAAACTATGTATAAGTTGCCATAGGATTTGTACATGTGCATTAGTTATGATTATGGCATGTTTTTGTGATTTTAAACTCCCTAGCCTTGTATGTATGTGAATGAGAAGATGACTGGAAAGGCTAGTGAATGGATGTAATTATATGTGTATATGAAATGGGTAGAGATTAAAAATGAGTGATTTAGCCATATATAATACTAGAAATGTGAAAATGTGGTTTTGGCCTAAAGTGTAAAATGGGCAGATTATAAGCCAAATTTGTGTATGTGTGTATATTGTGCTTGTGTATGGATAATTAGGTGTATTTTTTCCATTTAACTTGATCAAGGCCTAAAAAGTGGTTAATGATATTTGGTTTCAAATTAAGATACTTAAGTGGCAAAACTTTGACAGGAAATGGTCAAAGTACACTTTAGTATCCAATTTTTGATAGAAATATCTGATTAGGATGAAACTAGTATCATTAGTTAGATTCAAAATAATCTTCATATGGGTGCTTGAATCATGCCAATCAGACTTCATATGTGGAAATGGCATGCATCTGAATTTCATATCAGAAACTGCCATTTGATAACAAATTCAGGTGTGTGCGTTGCGGTGCATGTACTCATATACTACAGCGCACGGCATAGACCAGGCGATTGTGGTCTCTGTGCCACATCCACGGTGCATGTGGCACAAGTCGCGATGCACGGTGCAATTTTTCACTTTATTTTTAAGTGACGCACATGTTTTCTTGACTTTTGATGTACCCAATCTGTATGCTTCCACTGTGTATGTAATTGTGTATGGGGTTGAATAACCCAAATGAGTATAAAATGTTTTCTAGAAATCTTTTATTGGGATCCCAATGTCTTCAATAATTTTTAACTCAAGATTAGAAGTAATTAGTGATTTTTATAGTAGAGCGTATGGTAATGTAAGTGAGGGCATTACAAATTATTGGTATTAGTTTCTCTAATGTATCAATCCAATTTTGCTTTCTTTCTGCATTCATTCTAGCTTCTAGCAACTTATATATTATTCATTACACCATTCTTTCCCTTTTCCTTAACTTTTCTGCTACTTTTATCCTTAGGAGGAGAGAAAATGAGAAGAAGAGGTACTCAAGCTACTCGTAGCACCCGAGTGTCTAAGCATTCGATTGAGGATGAACTTGTGCCTAAGGTTCAACCAGATATGCCTCAACAAGTTGATAGAAGAGATGGCTTGTTAAAAGAATTAAGGGATATGATGATCGATATCCGACAAACAGTTAGAGAGTATGATGTGTTATTGTGGGGAAGAGATCAAGAAGAGGAAAGAGAAGCTCAAGAAAGGCCAATACTGGAAGAAGTTCATAGCAGACCTGAGCTACCTCGAACTTCGAATAGTAGACAAACTGTTGGAGTTGATACAGATCCATCTATTGACCGAGTCTAGAAGACATATGTGAGGTTTAATCCACCTACTTTTGATGGCAGTATGAGAGAAAGAGAAGCCGAGTAGTAGATTGAGCATCTCAAGACAATATTCGAGGTGGTGACCTGCACTTCATAGTAGAGAGTAACCTTAGCTACAGTTTAGTTGGTCGGAGCAGCCAAGAGATGGTGCGATTCAGTGAGACCAATTGGTGGTGTGAGGTATTCTTGGGAAGAATTCAAGAAGATATTCTTCGACTATTATTTCCCAGCAGCTTTTTGTACTGAGAAAGAGGAAGAGTTTCATGCATTTAGATAGGGAGATTTAGATGAAGAGGGATTCATAAAGAGATTTAATGATTTATCAGCCTATTCTACCTATCTGCAAGACCATAATGACACTTGGTGGAAGGCAGAATGATTTCTAGAGAAGATGCATCCAGAGTACAAGCAGTAAATTGCTCTATTCGACATCCGACATCCGATTTAGGCGATTTAAGTGTCCACAAAAAGCTCTTTAAGCCTTTCTAACTAATGGCACTAATTTTACACTCAAATAATTATCCATTTAAAAGATAGACACCCGAATCCTAAATGATTTGTTTTCACCCCAAAACACACACAATGGTGTCCAACTCATAATACCAAATGTCATTAGCCCCCGAGACACCTTGACCACCTCGAATGGACCACACACACCATGTCAATTCATTCATATCACACAAATAAGCTATCATGCCTAAAATGACCACTAAACCCCTATTTGACAATAACACAACAAGGCATATAAAATTCAACGCACAAATCAATTGGTCATTTTGGCACATAAAATACTTAATATATATATATATATATATATCACATGTAAGTGTAACTTAGCTAAGTACACACACTTAATCCACAACATCAATCTTAGACCAAGATGCACACATTTATCACAAATTCCTACAAGTAATATCCAAAATAATGTCACGTTCCTAAGTTGGCAATATATAGTGACAATATTCATTACAAAACTAAAAAGAGAAAGGAAAGAGCTATACTATAATGCTCTTTACTCTTCGATTGCCCCTTCCTTCCCCTTGCCCCCTACCGGAGCCCTCACCTATAAAATATAACCACAAGGTGAGATAAACATCTCAAGAACAAAATTATTCATTATTAGTAATTAACATGTACAACCATAAGAGAGTAAAGCTATAAAACTTTCAAAATATACATTCAGCATATCACCACATACTCTTTTCATCAGTACAAATATTTTACTACTAGCATGATCATTCTACCATCCGAGCCTCCATATCACCCCGACTGAAACCATAAGCTCTTAAACCAAGTACACATTCATAATGATCTAAGCTCACCTTCAGTGGTAGGATCACCCAACCAAAGATGTCTTATCCCACTTTCAAACTACGGTTTCCCCCTATTGCACACAAATTGGGGTGTCGTTACTCCCAACACCGTATCATTGATGCTAAGGAGCGTTACTCTCTAATGCTGTATCCCGCATGGATACTAAGGAGAAAATTTCCAACACCGTGCCTCACTAGACACTAAGGAGATACATGCTATATGAACTTCTAGTTCTCCTTCCTATGGGTGAACTCCTACCTCTTAACATGATCATGCCCACGCTCAACATATATATCACATGTACATTACAAATTTCTCCTCATTCATATATAGTTTTCATCATACTTCATAATTTTCAAATAGATCTTTCATGCACAAAAACCACATTTTGCAATATGCAAGATTATCAAATCTCAAGTTCAAATCCACATATGTACTCACAAACAATTAAGCAATATAATCAATCTGTGTATTTTATTCTGTTACCTCAACCCTTTATAATACACAAAAGGGTTACCATGGTTTAACATAAGCTCCACACATTCCATACGCACAACATAGCTCGAGCAATGCTCAATTTACATAATCAAATGACAATAATCAATTATCACTCTGGATAACTTTGAATTTTCTAGGTTCTAAGTGTCTAAAATACCCAAATTCCTTTTCTAACAACTTCAACCATTCCCAAACACTCTAACCATTCTATTAAACATCCCAACACCAAATTTGCTAACCAATATCCCATATTGTCTCAAAATCCTTAAATTATACTTAAGGTTCGTCGAAACCCTTACCAAAAATTCACAATCACCACAAAACTCATAAACTTAAGGTCAAAGGCTTGATTTAACTCCCTAAGATCTTAAATAAATTAATGGATTCGGTCTAATCCCAAAGGAACTGAAATCAAAGCCCCATTGCCCCACCAATCCAGATTTTTGCATAAAAGAGAGAGAAGGGGAATGTGTAACTTACCCAATAGTCAAGCTCCAAATACCTCCAAAGTAGGCTAGGGATCATGCCCTACCAGACCACAGGCTCTCCTTCGTCGCTCTCTTCTTATCTTTCTTTCTCTCTTCTATTTTTCAAGTCTGATTCTTGATTTGATAAGTGCTAGTTTAGCACGTGTGTCGCGGTGCATCAATGCGCCTGTCGCGGCGTATGGCAAGAAAATCCCACAAAATTTTAAACTTTCTTCCTTGTCATGGCCCCCTTGAACATCGACCTAGCCCTTTCTAAGGCTTTTCAAGGATCTAAAAACCATATTAGTCTACATAACCCTCACTAAATCAACAATTTATCTAAATTGACCAAATTACCCTTGAACACACTGATAATTACAAATGAGGAAACTTATGATGTTACATATATCTTCACACACACACATATCCCTACATATCTCAAGTAAACTCCTATAGGGATAATCATGCTTTTTCACACTTGTCACTACTTATTCACATTTCCACCACATTTACTTTCATATCATATGTATATATATATATCCATTGGAATCAATGACTTTTCAAATTTCATTTCACAAACTATTGTTCATGTTAAAAATCATTTTTCAATATGAAATCATGCACAAAATTCTTAAACAACAAGTTCATCAATTTGTATTTACTTTTATAAAGTTATAATAGTTAATAAATATAATAAACTATATGATTATCTCAACCCTTCTATTCGATAGGAAGGGTTACCTATGTAACTTCAACCCTATTTAAGCTTCTTTCTCGTAATTCGTGCATCACACACTAGTATCTACACAAAATTGACATTTAGAGTCAATTCCTCTATTGACCAAAAATGCCAATTATCACATTTAAACACTTAATCACTATCAATTTCATGTTTCATACTCAATTACATATATTACCACTGATTACCTATCATTCTAAGCTTTAACATTTTCTAGCAATTTTCTCTCACTACTCTCTCTCTCTCTAGATTTGTCCAATTCTTGCCTACAGTTCTAAAGCTTTATTGTTTCAACTACAACCAATCACAAAGCACTAGTTTAGTTCTGAATAACCTTTCTATTACTATAGGGTAAGAAATCAACTCCTTAAAACTCCTGAATTCACTTTCTCATTAGTTAAAACTAAGAGAAAATAGGATAAATTCGGAGGTTAAGGTAGTATGTGACTTACCTAATAAGTAACAAGTCAGAGATACTATCCTTGCTCCTGATTTAACTTGCCCTAGCACAGCCCTTGCTCTTCTCCATGTTTGAGCTCTCCTCCCATGTTTCTCTCTTCTGTTTCACGAGTTGGACAAGTCCCTATTAATTTGATTTCTGCTCCATGTGCAGCAGCACATCTATCCCTAGTTGCGGCACGTGGTACAGTAAGGAAAATCCTCACAATGCTCACATGTTCTGCTTTGGGACTCTGCTTTTCTACTCATATCTGTTCATATAACATTATAATAAGTCAAAATAACGTTTCACTACTCAGAGTCCTATTCCCACATTAGTCTTTAATACAGGATTAGAAATTCAGGATGTTACATTTCCTCACCTGCAAATCCATGAAATTTAGGTAAGGCATATCAAGGAAGGTTTAATATCATATTCATTGTGCTCTTATAAATTTAAGTACAAGCCACTAGCTCTAAATGTGTCGGTGGGTGCAACCATCTCTCTGATGTACTTTTTTATAGGAATATCATGATTATTTGTATGCAAGCATCCAGCCATGTTGTTAATAATCACAGAATTATCAATAATGGTGTTTGAAAGAGAAGAGGACGATAATAACTCAAGATATTGATCTCTAAATTGAATAAAATTTTCTCCAGGTTCTTTCAAGTTCTACAAGAAATATATAGTTTAAAACACCATAGAAATGATATTGGAAGGTAGAAAAATCAATAAAATGAAATCAAACAAAATCTAGAAAAAAATTGGTAGTAAACAAACATACTGGAAGAATATTTTTGTAGATTTTTTTTTGAAATTAAAATGATAGAATTAGCAAAAAAATAAAAAAATGAAGCTAAAAAAAATGAAATGAACAGAAAAATTTTGAACAAATCCAGCAAGTAAGTAAAAAGACATGCTCATTCAAATTTTCCCTTGTCTTCCTGGAATGTGCACCGAGGTAAGCGGAGGAGTTTATATGCTTCTTGAGTGCACACCTCTTTAGTCCAGAATCAAATTGCTATGAAAAGTTTACCTAAACTGACTAACAAACTAAAGGTCATACAGTTTAAATTTTAGCTAAAAAATCCAAGTAAATCCTTCCTAGTATTTTTTTTTCAAGTTAGGTCTATAGCATTGGAGTTTCCAATGAACCCTATTTCACTTAAACAAAATTTCAACCACTTAAATTTTAGCCAGTGAAATTTAGCCTCTTTCTCAGCTTTAAAGGAGGCAAGAAAATAGTAGGAGAAGAATCTCCTCTTGATCTCACTCCATATCAACTGAGACCCATCTGTCGGTCTCACACTCTCCCACCACTACTTTGCAACATCCTCAAGCAAGAATGTAGCAAGTAATACTCACTGCTCAGACGTGCAGGTCATAACAGAAAGATCATCTCTAACCAATCTATCTACTTCTCAGTCGCTCTGTTCTCCATAGATCCCTCAAATGATAGATGATTCAGTCTTATGAACTTCTTCAAGGCTAAACCAATAAAACTCTCTTGCTCTTTTCCTCTAAGCCTCATTGGTTTAGGCCTCCTCCGTCTACTCTCTTCATAGTAATCTTCCTCTTAATGGCCAAGCACTTTTCTCTTGAGTCTTACTCCACCATGACTGCCAACTCTTTCTATGGTCTTGCTTGAATCTTTCAGTCTCTTCTTCAAAATCTCAACATGCTCACTAGGGATAATATTCTCTTCTTGTACCAAGATTTCCTGCACTTGTCTTGATACCTTTGCCAAAATGTTGCCGGCCAAATTTCTTTTTTGCACCATTCTCCCCTCATACAGATGGAAGTTATCCCATAGAAGGAAAATGATTAACACTTGCTTAAAGGGGAAAAGAATGTGTATAATGTTAATTGCCAACTTTCTATGTGTAAATGCACAATTCAAAAGCAAACTCACACCTAATTCATAAATCCACAGTCTAATTCTTATAACCAGAAAAACTAATACCAAACTATAAAAACCAAGAGACCAAATTATAAAGTCTCCCTTACTAAATCACATATAACTCCAAATCATGGCAATCTAGGGTTTAACCCTCAAAGGATTACCAACTTGTAAAGTTTATAAAGGGAATTTCTCAAAGGGGAAAGCCAAGGGCAAGGGAGGCGTGACTTCAATTTGAAATGCGTGAGAATTCATGTGGAACGAAGCAGGCTGGGAGAGTCATGTTTCTGGGCGTCATGAAAGTCACGTTTCCTGTGCTCGTGATCAGTATTCTGTGCACCAACTCACCTTGCATTTTTCAGAATTAGCTGCTCAATTTCAACTCCACTTTCCAGTCGGAAATGAACCGACTCCATGCCTGGACTGCCCTTGCTCTTCCGCACCACTCACTTCGGTTTCACCTCCTCCACATCGCTCACACATGCATCAGCCTAGTTTCCCGACCGGAGCCTCGCAGTTCAGATCCCACTCTCTCTCTGCAGATCAATTTTCTCTCATCTTTGCACGCCATCTCCTTCATCCCCCCAAGTCCAGAGATCCATTCCTTCTCCTTCTTCCTTCATTCACATCTAGGTCTTCAGCCATTCATTCCCCTCCAGATTTTCGTCCGTCGCATCCTCCTCTCTATGAATGCGTCTGGCACACATCTATTTCCAGATTTCATCTTCATCTTCATACATTCACGGAGGCTTCTCTCAAGCTCCAGTTCAAGTGAAGAGCAAGAGCATGAGCGGCTGATTCTCCTTTGAGCCTCAAGGAAGGTGAACCTGTGACTTGAGCACTTCAGATTTGCCTTCTCAACGTGTAATGTCAATTTTGCAACTTCATCTAGTTCGGGCTGGGATACGACCTTTGATTCCAATTACATTCTAGATTGAAGTCGTGGATGTCGGATTGAATTTTTTACATTGCGTTTTCAGTTCTGGGATCTACGAATTCAACGGAGTGTTCTTGAATGCGTCTATATGTTCTCGTTCAGATTTCCTCATACCTCAAGCCAGATCCACATGCGTTTATATGAAATTTGGGTTGAGAAGCTTTTTTGCCACTCAATTTGGTCTGAATTGAATGGTTAAGAACAAGGCCGGACTAACTCCACTTGGCTTAGATTTCTCGGTGATCATCAGATGCAACTTTAAAGGCCTGTGGAGCATCTTTCGTTAAGCTAATTGCTGTTACATGCGTGGTTGCAAATCTGGAACTCAGGGATTATCATAGGGGGGCCTAGCTTGACCCCATCATCCCATTCACTTGTATCAACACATTCAAATCAGAAAATTATAAGCATCGAATCCTTAGCAATGTAGATCGTGGCAGAACCATGTCGCCGCTCTTTTAATGTGCAGGCAATTGGGCCTGAATCTGCGGCCATGATGACCTAGAATGCCCGCAACTGCATTCTAGTTTTACTTGATGGCCTAAAGCGACCTAAGGTTCCATCAGACCCTAATAATACTACTCGGCGGTCGTTTTGAGGCTTGAAGATGCCCGATTGGATTTTTCGGCTCAAATTCTGAGTTCCTTCCTTTTCAGCTTTCCCTTTCTAGGATTTTCTTAGCCCTGGGTTTTTATTTTCAGGTTTCTGTGAGGGCAGCTTTGGAACCAAGGAGCAGCGACATGGCCAACAACTCTAGGGAAGTCAAGGGCACATGCACAATCCGATCCAAGGGATACATTGGATGACATCATCACGGCTCATCATGAGAAACGGGAGCAATTCAGGCGTGAATTGAGGCTGATTCAACAGGAAGCAACAGCTGACATCATCATGGGGCAAGCCAAGAGCAAGGGAGGCGCGACTTCAATCTGAAATGCATGAGAATTCACGTGGAACGGAGCAGGCCGGGAGAGTCACGTTTCTGGGCATCATGAAAGTCACGTTTCCCGTGCTCATGATCAGCATTCTGTACGCCAACTCGCCTTGCATTTTTCGAAATTAGCTGCTCAATTTCAACTCCACTTTCCAGCCGAAAATGAACTGACTCCATGCTTGGACTGCCCTTATTCTTCAGCACCACTCACTTCGGTTTCACCTCCTCTACATCGCTCACACATGCATCAGCCTAGTTTCCCGACCGGAGCCTCACAGTTCAGATCCCACTCTCTCTCTACAGCTCAATTTTCTCTCATCTTTGCACGCCATCTCCTTCATCCCCCAAGTCCAGAGATCTATTCCTTCTCCTTCTTCCTTCATTCACGTCTAGGTCTTCAGCCATTCATTCCCCTTCGGATTTTCGTCCGTCGCATCCTCCTCTCTATGAATGCATCTGGCACACATCTATTTCCAGATTTCATCTTCGTCTTCATACATTCACGGAGGCTTCTCTCAAGCTCCGGTTCAAGTGAAGAGCAAGAGCATGAGCGGCTGACTCTCCTTTAAGCCTCAGGGAAGGTGAACCTGTGACTTGAGCACTTCAGATTTGCCTTCTCAACATGTAATGTCAATTCTGCAACTTCATCTAGTTTCTTCAAGGATTTGAAATTCTAGTTTAGGCTGGGGTATGACCTTTGATTCCAATTACATGCTAGATTGAAGTCGTGGATGTCGGATTGAATTTTTTACATTGCGTTTTCAGTTCTAGGATCTACGAATTCAACGGAGCGTTCTTGAATGCGTCTATATGTTCTCGTTCAGATTTCCTCATACCTCAAGCCAGATCCCACATGCGTTTATATGAAATTTAGGTTGAGAAGCTTTTTTGCCACTCAATTTGGTCTGAATTGAATGGTTAAGAACAAGGCCGGACTAACTCCACTTGGCTTAGATTTGCCGGTGATCATCGGATGCAACTTAAAGGCCTGTGGAGCGTCTTTCATTAAGCTAATTGCCGTTACATGCGTGGTTGCAAATCTGGAACTCAGGGATTATCATAGGGGGGCCCTAACTTGAGCCCGTCCCATTCACTTGCATCAACACATTTAAATCAGAAATTATAAGCACCGAATCTTAGCAATCTGGATCGTGGTAGAATCATGTCGCTGTTCTTTAATGTGTAGGCAATTGGGCCCGAATCTGTGGATGATGACCTAAAATGCCCGCAACTGCATTCAGTTTTACTTGACGGCCTAAAGCGACCTAGGGTTCCATCAGACCCTAATAATACTACTCGGCGGTCATTTTGAGGCTTGAAGATGCCCGATTGGATTTTCAGGCTCCAATTCTCAGTTATGCCATAAGCAAGCCGGTGCTGTGTCATTTTCTATACAATCTATTTTTGAGTTTTTTTAAACTCATTGTGTTGGGTCTCAATTGATTTTCAAGCTTTTGCTTTACTTTCAAAACTTGATATGGACTATAAATAATGTTTGTGATTTGAATTGTTGAAATTGGGATTCCTTTGAAGAATTTGAGAAAATCCCTTTATAAACTTTACAAGTTGGTAATCCTTTGAGGGTTAACCCTAGATTGCCATGATTTGGAGTTATATGTGATTTAGTAAGGGAGACTTTATAATTTTGGTCTCTTGGTTTTTATAGTTTGGTATTAGTTTTTGGGTTATAAGAATTAGACTGTGGATTTATGAATTAGGTGTGAGTTTGCTTTTGAATTGTGCATTTACACATAGAAAGTTGGCAATTAACATTATACACATTCTTTTCCCCTTTAAGCAAGTGTTAATCATTTTCCTTCTATGGGATAACTTCCATCCGTATGAGGGGAGAATGGTGCAAAAAAGAAATTTGGCCGGCAACATTTTGGCAAAGGTATCAAGCAAGTGCGGGAAATCTTGGTACAAACAAGAGAATATTATCCCTAGTGAGTATTTGAGATGGGATAAGGCTCAAATCAAGCTAGAGAGCAACCGAGACCTACAATGGGCAATGAGAATATATTGCTCAAGCTAAGAAGTATGATGGAAAGAATGATAGAGAGATATGAGCATGATTGAATTTTGAAGAAGAGACTAAAAGATTCAAGCAAGACCGTAGAAA
>NW_026556778.1:0-31377 GCF_029017545.1 Prosopis cineraria
AAGCTGCAGCATTAGCCGATTAGCATGGAGATTTTTTCCAAAAAGCCAACACAGCTATATAGTGGATAAGTGGTAACAGTCCATCACTCGTTAGGATTTTGACCTCAAAAAGCATATTCTTTATTCCTAAGTCTGTCTGAAGAAATTATACATCCTTTAGGACTGACTTTGCATATCTGTACCAAAGTGTAACAGGTTAAGATTGGTTCACTAGTATAAAAAATTTTTTTCATCATAATTAAAATGCATTTTTGGCATCAAAAGATGTTGTGTGTAGTAGAAAATTATGTGATAATAAATGAACATTTTTTGCCACAAGTCAAATAGATTATGGCAAAAATGATATGTTTTTTGTCGTAGGGTCCCAACTCACTTGTGGTGAAAAAACCAGTGGCAAAAAAATCATCTTTCACCATAGGTTTCATTTCACTTGTGGTGAAAAATATATCGGCTAATGATAAAACAAATCATCTTTTTGCTACAAGTTCCAACTCACTAATGGCAAAAAAATAGCATTTTTTGCCATATGTCCAAGCTTCACTTGTGGCAAAAGATGCATTCAAAGGGAAGGAGATGCATTTATGGTGACAATTGTTAGATACATCTTTTTACCATAGTTATTGTTATAACTATAATCATAAATACTATATGTTTTTTTTAGAGAATCATTTATAACTATATACATCCCTTACTTACAAAACCTGCATTAATACATAAATAGCAACTCTAGAGCTTAGTAAAATACATTTCGTACAAATATATAAACTAAAAATCTATATTTTCAATACAATATCTAAAAGTTTTTACTCTATTCTATTAATTTTGAGAAATAACTAGACTAAATATTGCGTATATGTCTCAACTTTTATTTAGAATATGGCTCTAACTTTGAAAGTACTGCATGCAAATACATAATGAATAATAATTCAAGTATACAACAAACTTCATAATTATAAATTATTATTAACAAATTATCACCTGATCAAATGAGTAAATAATATCTTGAGTGATGATTTCATACATAAAATTCATCACATAATAACCCTACTTTACACGTCCTAGTTGTTGAGAATACTATAAAAAATAAAAATAATAAATTTTTTAAATAATATTAATAATCTTCATTCTAATTAGGAAATAAATTTGAAATACTTACTTGCATTTGTCGTAAATGTTACATTAAAATGATCAAATTTAGGATGAAGGAGCTATCATTTTTTATGAAGATATATTTTATTTTTTTCTTCAATTTTAATTATTTATTTTTAAAGACATATTTAAATGGCAGATTTTTTTAAAAAAATTAATTTTATTACTTTAAAATTTTTATTAATAAATACTACATAATCTAGCTATTATTTCATATTGGTGTCAAAATTAAGACCATTTAATTTATCTTAATTTTGATAAAATATGTAAAATTCATTCAAATTTTATTTTAATAATTATTTTTTTTTATTTTTTATTAATTCTTTTTAAAGAGGCCAATTCAATCCTAGCAATGGGTTTTAATCCATAGTTGGACCTGTGGTGACTAGCATCCTGAGGCTACCGTCAAAGGTCTAATTGAAAGTTTCAAAACCTTTAACTTAGTAACTTATAGTGACAAGTCCCATTGGGTTTGTCACTATATTTTTGATATACGACGACAAGCCCAAAGACACTTGTCATCATAGGTTACTAAGCTGGGGGTTTTTGTAACCCTCAACTCAAACCTTTGGCAATAAGCGTAAGGATATCTGTTACCAAAAGTCCAATTGAGAGTTACAAAACTTATAATTGGGATTGGATTGGCCTCTCCAAAAAAAAAATTTTAAAAGAATTTGAACATCAATAATTTTGTCAAAATTAACACACATTTAATGTGTCTTAATTGAGACACAATTATGAAATAGTTAATATAACTTATTACTCTGGCACTTCAATTACTAATTAATTTAAAATTTAAATTAAATATGTTAAAATTGAAATTTATTAATTAATAAATTAATTTTAATAATTAATATAACTTATTAAATAAAATTAATTTAATATGTCTCATTTGAGACATAATTCATGTATCTTAAATATTACTCAATTAATAGAAAATATTTAAGACTATAATTACTAATTTTATTTGATTTAATTAATTTTTAAATTATATTTTGAAACGTGTTAAATTAGACACATTTATGATGACAGCTTTGTTGATAACTATTGCCATAAATGATCTAATTTTTATTTTATTTACATAAGTGCCATTGAGTCTACTACCATCATAATTTCTTGACAAATTGTGATAAAAAATAAGTTGTTAAATTTAATTTTGTACTTGTAATTTCATTGTTTCATCATCCATCCAACATGACTTTTTAATTTGGTTCGATAACCTTTCATATACTCTGTGTGTGTGTGTGTGTGTGTGTGTGTGTGTGTGGGGAACAAACAAGGAGAAGAAGTGGAGAAGTGACTATCTATCTATATGGATTGATGTTGAATATTTTCATATGGACTTATACATGACTGTTGATGATCAGCCTGAGAAGTAACGGAGTACCAAGTCCAATGACGGCCTTAATGGGAGTGCAGCCTTGGTGGCCTTGCAATTAGCAGTAATCACCGACCTAAACCCAACAAACTAATGATCGTGTGGCAATGCTGAAAAATGCAATAACAACAATCAAAAATTGAAAAATAAAAAGTTCCTGTACCAATATGTTTATATTATTCTTAAACTCCAACCACTCATTCTTGGCCGTGACAATCATAAAAATGACCTACGAACAAAAAAAAAAAAAAAAGCAAGATGGCCAATGTCGATATTAGTAGTGCACCCAACAATGACTCTAAGCTATTAGATAACCGAGCATAATCAGACTCTATGGCAACAAAATTTAGGAAATTGACATTATATCACGTGGCAGAAATTTTCCCTCATCATCATTTTGCTCTTACACTAATTAACCCGTGAATCGTGTACTGTACGCAAGCGATACAATTGCCATGCACAGGGTTCCCACAGACACTAGTGCTTTCATAATAAGATAGTGCTCTTGGTGAAGTCAACCGATTAGAGAATCCGCACCGTTTATAAATCACCCGCATGGATATAGAAATGATGGCACCGGAAGTCATGAAGGGAATCAGTGTAGTAATAATGACGTGTTTCACTCTGTCACTAGAAAGGTCGATGAGGCCAACCTTGTTGCTGCTAATGCCACCGGCGATTATTCTGATACAAAGACATGATACTGATACAGAGAAGGAGAGGACAAGAATATCACAGACGAACAGAAAACAAGAAGAAATATTCCCTTCCCAAGGATTCATCGACCACTCCTAGTACTAGTATTGCATATAGAACTTGCAAAATCCTCTGTGCCATCTATAAAGAACACGAGTGACACAAAACTCAGGGCCAAAACTCACATGCAGCCATGAACAATGATGCGCCCGTCCACGGATTAGAATAACATTGATTTTGGTTGTGTTGAACCTTTTGAGGCTGCCCATCGATGACGCTTCTTTTATAACGAGCTGCAAATCGTAAAATGTAAAGGGAAACAACAGTGCCGTACAATTGCATTGCAATCATTGGAAGACCAGCGAGCCCCACTCGTGCTTGTTCAAAGTTTTGCTCTTTGTAAGAACTCATCACCAGATCTGCATAGTGATGTATATTCACGATGAAGAAGCAGCAACGCAAACCGAAAAAGATGAAGCCGCGCGCCAAACTAACGGCAGCTTTTACTTCCTCAATCTTCATTTTACTACTTGGAAAACAATGTACATTTGAAGCTGTGTTTATATAATTGCAATGAAATATATATATATATATATGTATATATATGTATACTCTCGACGTCACCAAGCCATGGGAGAGGTAACTTCTATCTAGTACATTGCTCAGCATTCATTATCCTGGTCTAAGTCTCCAAAATTAATTCCTTGTTTTTTTTTTTTAGGTTGGTAGTCGAATCATATCACAGTATATTTTAGTAATGAAATGTATTCCCATGTTGAAATAATCATCAAATTATACTTGTGCCAAAACCTCATCAACCAACGAAGGGGTCATTCAAAATCCATTGACTAAGTCCAAGTTCTTCTTCTCCCGGGCTGAATCACCTACTTTGCTCTAGCCCATTAAAAATATTGTTTTTTAATCATAGCCCGTTTTAACTAAATCCTTTTACTAACAAATGTTAGTCCAATTAATAAAAATTTAATTTATAATTCACAAAGTCATGATATCAAATCTTATTACTAATGTGAGGATCTTATTAATAAACAATTTATAAGTACCTCTATAAATGATCATTAAGTTTGAAGCATACCTTAACCTTAATGAGTCCCAAAGCCAAATTCACTTAAATTTCTTAATAATAAAAAAAATAACTCCCCCAAACTTTTTTTTTTATAAAAATTCAATTAATTGCTCCTTCCAATCTTAATTATAAGATATTGTTCAAAAATCTTATTCAATTTTAAATATAAGGCACATATGTAATAGTTAACTTTTTTCTAAAGACTTTGTCTATCTCAAATTATAAAATATTTTTAAAGGATTCAGCATCTTAAAATATAACATTTTTGTTAGATATTTGGCTTTTCAAGATATAAGATACTTTAAAAAAATTATTAAATAGGCTCATTCCAATGTTATCATTTCTTTCTCTTTCTTTAATTTTTGTCCCTCTCTTTTCAATATATAAAGTGAAGGGTATTTTTAAAAATTTATATTTTTATTTTAAAAAAATAATGTTATTAAGTATATTTAATAATATTTATTGGTGTATAAATTTTATCTAAAAGTGTATTATAATTTGAAATAGAAAGAGTATTATCTCTCCTTAATTGTACCATGTTGTAATTCTTATGCTCTCTTTATGTGGTCATTAATGTCAATGAAGGTAAAAATTGAAAAGTCAAATGTTTTTTCAAGTTCATGGATATTGATTATCATTCTTTAGGAACTGTAAAGTTGATTAACTTCCTATAATTAGATAGAAGGAAGTATCACATAAAAATATCACAAGTCCTGACCAGGTGCATGCCAGGATAAGATAGTATATATTTAAGTTCCTAGAAGAGAATGATGATTGCAGATAAATAAAGAAAGTGATCGAAAGAACTTAGGTCTCTTTTAGTTGTAAAGTCCCCCTTTATAATCACAATTAATTCTAAATTCATGATAATCAAAGGTTAACTCGAATAGATTATCAAGTTTGTAAAATCAATTAAATGGCATTCCAATTTTTCAAAACTTTAAATGTTAAAAAAAAAGCATTTCATAAACTAAAATCAAAGCACTACATATTTACATAAGCATGGGATTGTAGATAAATAAGAAAGTGATCGAAAGAACTTAGGTCTCTTTTAGTTGTAAAGTCCCCCTTTATAAATCACAATTAATTCTAAATTCATGATAATCACAAGGTTAACTCGAATAGATTATCAAGTTTGTAAAATCAATATAAATGGCATTCCAATTTTTCAAAACTTTAAAATGTTAAAAAAAAAGCATTTCATAAACTAAAATCAAAGCACTACATATTTACATAAGCATGGGATTCTGAATTGCATCAAAGCATTTGTATGAAAGTAGAAGAACATCATTTAAGCAAAATTGCACATGTGTGCTATGGCATATTTGTTTCTGTGTCAAGCACCATAGTACATTACATGAATTTGACAACAAATAGCTCCTAGGGCAAACTTTCAATGTGCCTCATTTTTCCATCTGACATCCAATTGAGGTGATTTAGATGTTTATAGAAAGCTTTTTCTAAGCTCTAGCTAATGCCACTTGTTTCACTCACATACCATATCTCATTAAAAAGTTAGGCACCCATTTGTAAAAACACTCTTTTTGAACTGAAAAACACATTAGGGTGCTTCATTATTTCATTTCCAAGTGCCAAAGCTTACACATATACATTAAATCACACTTAATGAACTACAAAATACTCATGTAATACACCAAACAATTCAATTGCACATATATCACACATTTCATTGCTCAAACCCTTGATTACAAAAACACAATGGGAAGCCAAATCAACATGATAATCATAATTCTCCTTTACAATGGTCCACAAGGCAAATATCATAGTTGCATTAGTATTTCAATCCTGTTTAAATATTTAGATTTAGCGTACAAATATCCTAGGGCCCAAAATTTACCAATTAATTCAAAACATCAAATAGTGCAAGTAATTGAAACTATACACTCTCAGTTAGCAAATAATCTATCAAAATACACATAATTAAATCTACAAGGGGCTTACAATTAGGATTTATCAGAATCATATACCTCAAGTTGTTTTTCCTTATCTTGATCTGATGAATTAGCCCCTGTAATATTGAAGAGATGGGATAAGTATAACCACTCAGTAACTAAAGTTAATTTAGCCTAAAAATACATGTCAATCAATTATAGTGATGTAGTGCAAAAATAAGACTTTCACAAGTTTAGGTTCATTTCACATATTATCCCAAGCTCCAAAACTAACAATCATGTAGCTAAGTGCATTTTCAAGTTTTATTTCACATTTGCAATATGTATCAAATCATAAGAGGGAACATAATACTAACAATCATGTATCCCTATCACAATTATACAGACAACAATAACAACAATCATGTGATCATATAATTAAATGCATGATAAATATCATCTTTATACCTTCTTGATATTTCCGACATAAAATCAATGGTTATTTAGCGGGCTATGTCCATGAGCTCGAACTACCCAAACCTTCTACTTATAAGAAGTTGCCTAACTAAAGCTACTATATTTACTTGTGAATCACGGTTTCCCTCAATATTAACAACTATGAGGTATTGCACCCTAATCTAGCCTCTTCATGAATCAATAGAGGCTTGTTAGATTCGAGTCCTTCAAAGAACAAATAGGACAATCTCTCAATAAACAGGACAATGACTACCTCTTGATTTCAATGATTGGCAACCTGGCTAGCTTTTGATTCTAATGATAAATAGCTAATACTATGTGGATTTTATCACTACTCTTCTCCCTAAGTAAACTCTCACAATGTGTGTGAGTGCGCACACCGCTACCCACCCATTAACTCTATTTAGGTCAATGGGTTCACACACCCCCACCTATTAACTCTATTAACAGTCCACAATCTCAAACCTTAGTAGGGCAAATGGCGTGCCCTTCATTTTCTTCCTTTTTCTCCTTTTGATTTTTAAACTGATAAAGGCTTACTCATACTCATGTAGAAATTTGACATAGAGAGGCCAATTATTTGCAAATTGCCACATATACGCTACGGTGGAGGTGGTACATGCCGTGACATGTGGCAAAAAACTATTTTCCTATGATTTTCTTCCATTTTGGAGATTTAGGTGACCCAATGTTACTTCAGACCTAAATCCAAGATTGAAGCTACAATCAAAAACACTTGTTAAACCCTTTTAACCACACCCTACTTAAATTTTGGGATGTTATATTAGTTGCTATAAACAAATGAAATGGAATTGATTGAAAGAATAAATGTAAAAATAAGATGATCAAAATGTAAAAGAGAATAGATGAACTATATTTATATAAGGGAAAAGGATAATTTTATTCATGGGATTGAAAGTCATAATTTATAAGATTTTTAAATGATATGATGATTCCTACATTTGTAGTATATAATATTGAGTATTATTATGCTTATCATGAAAGGAGAGAGTGATTTACTTTATTTTTTTAATACATTACATTCTCGTCCTTTATAAAAATCAAACAAGACTTTAGCTAAATAAGAAACACAACCAAACCTAGACCCACCGCCATTTGACTCAAAACACTAGTTTTATTTGGTTCTGTAGCAACTAACAAGTTTTTGACCAAACTGAACTAATTAAACTACAAACTCATGACCCAAACCATCTCTTGAGGCTAAGGCTCATGCTTCTTCTTCTTTTTTTTTTTAAAGTTTTAAAACAATGGTCCTTTTTGGTAGCCGGTCATGACTCTTGGTACTTGAAACGCTTTCATAGGCTATCAGCAAAGCAACACACATACACCAAATGTTAATTCTTCAAAAACCAAGTGTACAGACGCCCACTATAAATTACACGATATGGTAGGTGCATATAAGTTAATAAAAACCTTAATTCAAATAGAAATAAAAATACTGGCTTGTTATGCTGTACGTTGTCTTAGCATTAGCTGTTGGATTATTTATCCTCGTTCTGGTTCTTAAGCTCGCTCTCTAATCTGGTATTTCCATGCACGCATTTGTCGTTAAGCCAATCCACGATGTCTTTGTAAATGGTGTCCAAGTTCTCCGGCGGCTCTCCGATGAGAAGAGAGTGCCACATTCCCGGGTACAACTTTAGCGTCTTATCTTTGCTTGAAGCCACCTTATGCAGCTGAATGCTTACTGACTTATCTGTCACTTTGTCATCTTCACCGTGTAGAACCAAGAACGGTAGTGAAACCTATATACACACATCCAAACAAACCTTTTTATTTTGTACAAGTACACACACAAATAACATGGGTTGGAAAAATTCGCCATAAGATAGGCTTTTTTTGGGCTGCAATTCCCCATGCCCACAGATTTTTCTCCTTGATCACTTGCTTCTTATAACCAGGAATCTAACTCAATGCATTTGTCCGTTGCTTTCCACCCTTTCGTTTCTTTTACTAATTTCTAGACTTAGCGTTGTTGCTCTGTTTGAGGCTTTCTGAATGAATCCCCCTTTGTGGCCCAAAAAGGAAAAAAAAAAACTTTCCAACTTGTAGCCCACAATCCATGGGTTAACTCTTGCCTCTAGCTCTAAAATTGAAGAATGGGTATATAATACAGTACTACCTCCCGATTTTTTTTTTTAAATAAATGTACATTATTATTACCTCGCGCAACGTTTGCTCTAGTTCTGTACTGACTCTGTAAAGTTCGTGTCCTGTTTTCAATCTAGGTCGTCCTTTGTAGCACAGTGGGTTATTTCTAATCTGCAATTTCATCATACAATATTCTTCCAATTTAGTATATACATTATTTTTTAAAAATATAATCTGATTTACTTTATAAGCCATTTGTTAATGAAATTATTTTATTTTAAATTAAAATTTTTAAATTAATCTTAAAAAGAAAGAAAGAAAAAGATAAAAAATTAATATTATATGATTGACTTATTTTTTACTTTTTATTTGATAGTTATGTTTGAAATTTTATTTACTTTTATTCCTTATACTTTTATTATATTGGTATTGATGAAATTAATAGAAATGACTTATAAATAAAACCGGAGAGAGTAGTTAACAAGTACTTCTCGATTAGTGCATGTTTATTTATCCACTTAGCAAAAATAATTAATCCCTTTTGAAATTTTGTCAAATAATTAAACCTAAATGGTCAACGCATTTTTTGACTTCTATTCCATCATCAGATTACAATTACAAGAAAAATTACAAATAGATCTCAGATAAAAAAAAATTTCGTTTAAGTTATCCAAATTTGGCTTAGAGGTAAAGATCTCAAGAGATTTAGGACTAATTTGAAAATTTTATGAAAAAAATTGAAATATTCTTTTAACCACCTCATACTGTTAGGATGAGATTTAAGTGCTGCTGGGTTCAATTAGGAGACGGTTTCTACATTCACACAAAATCAAACTCAAAATTTTATACTTAAGCAACCATAAACTTTTTCGATAAGACCAATATCTGTTAGTGAGCCAGAATATATTCTCTCCATTTTTTAATACAAGCGAAACTTTCACACAATTTCTTGTTTTTATAAACAAAACAATAATTTTCAAGAAATAATTATAATATTTTAGATGAAAATTTAACAATTTCAAACATAATTATTACAATAATTAATTTTTTAAAGCATAGTGAATTGATTAAAATTTATCTATTTTATATTTGAAAAAGCGAGCAAGCATACCTGTTTTCTAACTTCGGAATCCTTGAAGGCAAGGTCAACTATGTCCTTGGTTGGCACTAGTTTCCACGTGGGGATGATCTTGCTTAGAGCCGTCAACATGTTGATCACCAGAGGGCTCGGTTTCATTTCATCCACTATCTGCACCATCAATTGAGTCAAATTATCATCTAACTTCACTCATAATTCTTCATAATACCAAATCATATTAATTTCCCCACCAATAATTGAGGAGACTTGGTAACAGAAACTTGACATTCTTAAAGCAAATGACATTACATTTTTTTTTATTTTTATTTATAAGTTATCTTCAATATATTTTATCATAAAAATAATTAAAAAATTTTAAAATGCATTAATTATCTTTAAAAATTTAATAAATTTTTAATTTTATCACTATTTAACATGCATATTTTAATAACAAAATACTTGCTCCCATCAATGTTTAAAGTGGGGTAAAATGAAAAAATTATGATAAAAAGCCAATGACATACTTTATAAATATATATATTAAATCTCTCCCTCTCTGCCTTATATCTTGGATTAGAGGAATACTCCTTTCAAATTAATATAAGTCATAATTAATTAATTTATAATTTATAAATAATATTAATTGAAATCTTAAATTTTTAAAAAAATTTATATCTTTTTAGTTATACCCTTATTAAATATCTTATATAAAATTCTTAATAATAATAATTAAAATTATAATACATGATGTTTTAAAAAAATAATAAATAAAGTAGAAACATGATTGAAAAAATAAATATAAAAGCTATTCAATACTTTATATTTTGAATGAGATAAATTTTTAAATGATATTTTATATTATGATCAAAGTATTACCCTAAAAAGCAATTTACCTAAAACTTTGAATTAATGCTGGCATTTTGAGTCAATATACTTTAAAATCATCACATCAATAGAATAGTTAATCACGCTGATTGCTATTTCCATCTACTTTGATTTATGCATGCGATTCAGGAAACCAGATCGTGATCGATCTTCAATCATTATCGAGCCATCAACATCGTGCATTCTACTTTATTACGCAAGTACATTGCATTGTCTATTTTCATTGACTGATGCAAGCATCTTCCAAGGAAAGCAGTTAAGGGAAATAATAAATAATTTAATACAATACATCATCGCTTAGAACTACTGAATATTTTATTTTAATATAAAGGATCGTGAATCGTGATGTAAGGTTAGGTGACTAAAGACAAACGTTGCTCAATTAAAAAGAAAAAAAAAATCAACATGTATATCACGAAGAGATAATGTGCATAATTTGCTCATCTATAGTGATGTACAGAGGATATAAATTAGAAAAGTTATTGCTGGATTTGTAAAAAGAATATTACATAATTACTTAAAATAACTTGAGAAACTAATAATGAATACATCACGTACAGGTTTTTTTTTTTGGCCAGAAGTACAGGCTAGCTATGAAAGTTTGAATTATCAGGAGATATGAATCTTGAGAAATTCTGTTTTTTCTTTCTTGTGAAAAATAGTTTTCACGTGCTTGATGTTGGTCACATAAAAATGGAGGAAAAAAAACTAGAATACACCATGACAAGTCACAGTTTTATGAGGGAGCAGACCAGATCATATATATAAATTTTTGTTATAATTTTTATAAAAAAACTAGGAAAAGAAAGAAACAAAAAAAGTATGGGGCAGGGGATAATTAATAAGTGGGAGAATTGAGAAAAATATTTAAATTTACAATTGAAAGGAGAATGGGAATAAAAACAAAAGAAAAGAGAGAAACAAACGAACCTTGCACATGGGAGCAACCAAGATAGCACCATCCCAGAAGTGAGGCTTTTTTCTGTGCAATAAGAGAGCCACAGCTCCTCCCATGGATTCCCCAAGCAGGTACCTCATCTTCTTCTTGTTCTCTTCCTTCTCTATTTTCACATTCCATAATATCAATCTCACTATCCAAATTTCTACATCTCTCTGCTTTTTTTTTTCCTTTTAATTCATATATATCATCTTAATCAATTTCAATTCAACATGTATTTTCTTCACTCTTGTAAAATTGCAGTCACTCCAATTTTATCGCAAGTCCCCAGGAAGTAACTGAAGGGACATTATAGAGTTAAACATTTCTGTAGGATTTTTCTAATCACTGAAATAATAACTAGTTCAGTCATAAATAGTCGAATTTGATTCCTTTTAATTTCAAATAAATAATTTTGTGATTTTTTTAAAAATTGATAAACTAGTTATTTGAAATATGAAACTTATTATGTGTTGAGAATATTAAATTATGTGGACTAGCTCTTAATTTTGTTCATACTGTAAAGATTTATCATATATTTTTTAAAAGTTACTCACGCTTACCGTTTTTGTGAATAAAAATTAATAATTCAAATAGATCCCTCCAAAAACTTAGTGATTTATGTAAACTTGACTTGAAAATATGTCCTACTATAATATTATTAAATGTTAAGATTTTTCTGGAGTTTATTAAAATTATATAAACTCTTTTATTTCCTACAGCAGATGGGAAAGTGGGTGTAGTTCTAACAAAGTTCGAGTAAATTTTTTCAAAATTAGAAAGACTTTGATTTTGGGAAAATATAAGAAATTTGCATTTATATTGACATTAAAAATAGTAAAATATATTCTCAAATTTGATCTGATTGCACAAAATGGTAGATAGACGCATTATGTATAAAAATATAATATTTTAATAAAAGTAGAGCGACTCAGTATATTTGTAGGGAGGCCCCAAAACAAATTACTTTACGATTACTACTTACAAAATGTCTTCCGCATAGGGGCATATATATTGATCTAAAAATTATGCAATTTATTCATGTATTAATAATAAAATAATTTTTAAATACTAACTCCCTCCTATTATAAGACTAACTATCTCACCAAAATTAAGGAAGGATAGTTAAGTTACTAATTTTATTTAAAAATATAATACTTTTTTAATTTTATTTATATCTAAATAAAAAAAATAAATTTATATTGCACCAGAAACTGGAGGAAGCACATCAGAACATGAACCCCCACTCATACATGTGTATACAGGAGTTTTTACTCTCCTTCGACGCTATCCCAAAACTTTTTTGCTGACATAAACAGTAAGAAGACAGTAAATAATTTGATGATATTTTGTATTTTTTTTTTGTAAATTTTATTCCATAAATGAAATCAAAATTTGAGAATTGAAGAGTCAAGATGATCAGGTCAAAAAAAAGAAAGTCAAGATCACAAGAATTTGCAGGACGCGCGATGGACAAGTGGATAGCGTGAAGTGAAAAAAGTGGAGCTGCTGTGGAATTGGATTCAAATTTGTGGGCAGTGTAGTAAAGTACTCCCTCCCTCCTTGTATAAAATATATTTTTAAAAAATTTATATTATCCTTAAACATAAAAAAAATAATATTTTTAAATAATTAAATAATTTTATCATTGTCTTACAAAATAAAATAAATCATTAATTATATATTTTTTGTACTATCATAATATTAATTATTATATTATTAGGAGTAAAATTAAAAAATTATTATGTTTTTATGTAAGTTCAACTAAATAATAAATTTTTATTAGTACTAGAGATTTAATTAAAAATACTTTATATATAAAAACGAAGTGAGTAAAGGCCATAAGCTTGACTTGTCTTAGGTTTTGTTTGTTTGTGGTGAATGTTATTCTCTCCATTTCTATATATAACAGATATATAACAGAAAAAATTATATCATACAATTTAAAAAACTTATTTAACCATAGTAATTATATTTAAAAATAAAAAAATTAGATTAAAATACCCCATGTTAATCAATATGAGTATGTATTAATTATTTTTTATTAATGTAAATTATAAAGGGTGATTTAAAAAATGTATAATAAATTCTTATCAAAATATGTGATTTTACTTATATAAAAAATAAGTAAAAAAATGATAGTTTCTCTTATAAATAAAAATAGAGTAGTGCCAAATAAAGAAATAAGAAAAAGGAAACAAATCAAAGCTTGGAATTGTTCCAAACGACAAGTCCGCACACCTCATCGTGCTTGAAAGCCATTCAAAATCGGAGGAATTTAATTAATATCAACAAGATAATAATGAAAATAACTGAGATGGAGGAAGAAGAAAAGATAAGGAAGCAGAGAAATTAAAACTGACCGCAAATTGAGGAGAAGAAGTTGGAGCAATCTTGGATAACGTCATTGAAATTACTCACAAGACCAGCCAGCCCTTCCGATTTCCCATGCCCTTCATAATCCATCCCATACACTTCAAATCCTGCCTCCGCCAGCCTCCGTCCTGCGCCTGTGCCCATCATTTCATCCATCATTAGTTTCAGATTTCCTCATTAATTATCCGATCAATCAAGTTCTTCATCTCAGATTCAGACGCTGATTATTATTATTATTATTATTATAACGCACTCTTCATCGTGACGCTGCATTCCATGGCGTAACCATGGCACATGAAGACCAAGGCTTTCGGTTCTTGCTTCCCACTAACCCATCTGCACGTCATCAGCTTCATTCCACGACTGTTCTCTATATACTTCTGCCAACACAATTCACAATATATATTTATAAATAATGAAACAACATTAAAGAGGCCCTAATTTGTGAGTGTGAGAGAAAGTTTATATTTGTGGTACCTCTTGGTATTCGATTTCTGCTACGCCGTTGGCCTGCAACATCGGAAAGTAAAAAGGAAGACGGGTGAGAGGATAATAGAAGAGAAATTAATTAGATCCATAATGATGGGACTGGAATCTGAGAACGAAGAGACAAACCATGAAGAGAACTTTTTGGTGCTGTGAGAAGATACAGAGTGATAATCGAGTAGAGAGCAGCCAATGAAATATCAGCTTTTTGGCGAAAATGAGGAACAAACCTTTTTCGCTGTTCTGCGATAAAATGGGGAGAGGGAGAAGGAGAGAGAGAGTTTGTGTGAGAGAGAGAGAAAAATCCTATTTGCTACATTTATATATGCACGTGTGATTGTGTTCGTGTATATATATAGAGAGATGAGAGAGATTTTCCCAGATTCAATGAAAATTAAATGTGAAAGGAATCCTTCTCCAGCGAGGCTCTAGGCCCGAAACTCCATGCTTCCACACATGGCATACAAATAAAATTAACAAACAATATCAATTGTGTAGTTGAATAGGGAAAAAAAAAAATTAACAAACACCCATTCGACTCAAACCACCGTGCCATACTCAATATCTTGGGCCTATCTCTATTGTTTTAACGGGCAATGCTGATACATGTGCAAGTGTTATGGTTTGGGAAAAGTCATGTGAAAGAGGCAAGCAGGCAGGCTGTATGTGCGTCGACCATAATCCATATATGGTCAATGAGGACGCGTCTGGGTAAAGCCCTCCAAGGAACTATTCCAAGACGCTCTTGTTTTGAAAATATCAACGCAACGTCATCCATCGCAGTTGCCGTTTTGAGTTCCCTATTTGCCTCGCATCCACAGCAACTTGCTTCAAGTTTCAGCGACGACTTCCTAACTCAGACAGTGAAACTAGCCTTCATTACAAGGCATCTTTTGATAGAGCCGCCTTCCATGACAAGTTAGCAATCTCCAAAGCTAGCTAGTTGGGCATCTATTTGCATGTTAGTAAGCAACATTCTCAAATCTCAACGTCTTCAACTCCTTTCCTTCCTATTTTAACTATCATTTGCTTCTTCTAAACAGGGGTCAAGCACATTGGACTACTCATTTGAGCTTCCTTCAGACTCAAGTTTTAAAAAGTGAGGTATTTTAGAATAAAAAACTTTTATGTTTAACCTTTTTAAACCCTTAAAAAATAAGCTCATCAAACTACCCATTAAAACCTGTATTTATTTTAACCTAAAAAATTGTGATATTTCATATCTTTAAATTAAATTTAAATGTTAAATTAAATCTAAATTTTGATACACACACTTTAAAATTAGGATTTGTATTAAAAATTTTAAATTCTACAACATTTTAATTTATGCTTTATAATATCAATACATATTATTATAATAATAAATTAAATTCAAAGATAAAAAATAAAAGAGGGCTCCCAAACATTCATCCATTCAAGCTTGGCTATGACCCACATTCATTTATTCTCCAATAAACATTCACTTCTCTGACTCTTCCCTTCCCCTTTCATTTACCATCGGCCCCTTTCCTCTAACACACTGTCTCTCCCTCTCTCAATCCACATCTCAACTCTCTCTCTCTCTCTCTCTCTCTCTCTCACATTATTTCCTCCCCTCCTCCTCCTCCTCAACCAAGTAATAAGTGCATATTTTATAATTAAATAGGTATAGATTTTAGTTTGAATTTAATTATATTTATTAAGATTTCATACATATATTTAATTGATATTTATATATTTTTTCCTCATCACTTAATTATAAAATAAAAAAGAATTTTAATATAAAATTTACTCATATCTTTTTATCTTTATATTTTGTAGAGAAAAAGAATAAGCCAAATAGAAGGAAAGAAGGAAAAGAGAAATATATATATATATATATATTATATATTATATATATATATATATATTATATATATATATATATTAGAGTCCTACATTGACAAGGAACAAAAGGAGAAACTTCTACTTTAACTATAAATACTTCCTCCATCAAAAGAAGATTCATGCAATTACTTATCTGAATATTTCAAGAATTTTTTTTGAGATATTTGGAGCTCGTGTATTTTGAAGGTTGAAAGTGAGACCGTTGAGGAGTTCTACAATTTATAATTATTTCTTTTCTACTCTTTAATTTTCTTTGTGATCATTTTTCATGATTGAAGATTTTAGAACGGTGTTATATGATTTTATTATGTATTTTTAAATTACGCAGTTGGGGTAGGGATGTAGCCCAATTGAAGAACTGGTTTTCTATTTTGTTTGTTTTGACTATTTGCATTTATACTCATGAATATTTTTGCTTTTTTCAATTATATTTATTTCTTTTGTTCTTTATATTGATTTAATAACTAGCCACCATTTAATCAAATCTGCGGATAATCTTGATGGACTGAAAGGTAAAGAGAGAACCTAAATTTAGAAAAATAAACATAAATAACTAGGCTAAGGATAGTTCTAAAAATTTTTGGTGACTTAAACTATAGTTTCACAATTTAATTAGTTGCTTGCGTATTGTAAGAACAAATTCAACGCTAATTAAAAAGAGACTAATAATTTGAAAGAATATTAGAACATTTTAGGAATTGTTGTTACTATAATTGATCAGAGTCAACTCAAAAGGTAGAAACTAACAATCTATAGGGTGAATCCTAAACCCCAATGCTTTAAGTGATTGTGTTTTCATCATCATTTTTTTCTTGATTTATTCTTATTCCTTATATTTTCATCAAAATTATCCATTTTATCTATTTTTCTTGAAATATTAATTATTTAAATTAATAAAAATGTAACTTTTCTATAGGTTTGACACCTAAAATATTTCAAGTAATTTATTACTATGATTTTATACACTTGTATGAGTGATCACCAAAAATAGGGTTATAGGGGCAATTATTTTGTGTGTGCAGTGAGACTACGGGAGTATGTGCAATAGGTGATCAAGGAAGAGAAATAGAAGCTGAGTTGACCTGGGAAGCGAGTTGGGATATTTGGATGTGGGAATTTAATTGGGACCCACTAAAGGTCAGAGATAGGATGAGAGGGAAATCGAATGTTAAAACATGCTCTGTTAATTTCTCATAGCTAAAAAAAGAGGAAAAGCTCTGTTAATTTTTTCCCATTACACTTCTCGAGATCTCTCACTTACATTATGCATATGCAGTGTGTGTGTGTAATAAAGAGAGAGAGAGAGAGTGAAGTAGCTTAGAAATTATAAGGGGAGCACGTGCATCTTCTTGCTTTAGGGCTATTATAACACTGGAAAACAAAGGAGGGTGAAGAGTCATCACGATTGTTCTTAACAGCAACACTAGAAAAGCTAGCTTCTCACATGACCTTGCTAACATTAGTGTCATTAAGGATAAATATTATAAGTTGTTCAAACTCAGCCTTAATGAGAGTCAAAAGTGGTTGCTGCTGCTACTTGATGCATCCTCTTCCATGGTGAGTATGAGCTTGTTTCAAAGTGGTGACGAGAGCATTAGAAAGATAGGGTTGATAGGGATGGAGGAAGGGAGGAAGGGGTGATGTAAGGAGCCTGTTGAGGGAGACATTGTAAGTATAGCCAAAGGGCACTATAATGGAGAGGATGGGACAAAGACGACATCATGCGAATGTGGTGGCCATAAGATTGAGACTTAAGGCAGGCTCTTTTGAGAGAGCTTAAACAGAGAGTGAGAAGCGTGGTGCCGGCATAGAGAGAAGTGACTTGGGCACGGTCCCTCTGGCGAGCCAACCCTAGAGAGTACTTTAGCACTGAAGCTGCCTTTATTGTGAGGATGAAGAAAGTAGAGGGAGAAAGAGAGAGTGAGAGTGAAGCAGACGGATATGTTGGAGAGAGAGAGTGAAGTAGACAAAAGTGGGGAAGAAGCAGTTAGAGAGAGTGTGTGTGAAGCAACCAAGCCTTAAGACATGGAAGGTCCCATAAGTTTAAAAATAATCAGATGTTTGTGAGAAATAGATGGCAGGCGTCGGATGTAACGATTTTGATAGTTTTTGAATTTTTTTGCGTCATCTCATAACATAGGATATCATATGCTTACCCATTTTAAAATAAGAGTTTTTAGATCCAATCCAATTAGACATGCGCTTTCAATAATCAATATCAAGTATCCATTCAAGTTTTAATAACAACACATTTAAAATTAATAATAATCCATTCGAGTTTTAACAAGTTAGAAAAATATATAGAATGGGCACAATTATATATGTTAGTTCTTCATCAATAAGTATTTATTTAAGTTTTAATACCAACTCATTTAAAGTTAACAACAATCTATTTAAAGTTTAATAAATTATAAAAAACAAATAGGAGTTGTTTAATTGTCTAAGTGTTAGTAATTCATCAATAGGTATCCATTGAGATTTTAACAACTCATTCAAAATTAATAATAATTTATTTGAGTTTTAACAAGTTAGAAAAATTGTTAGGATGTGCTTATTTGTATGTGATAGTCTCTTATTAATAAGTATCTATTTAAATTTTGACAATAACTTATTCATAATTAATAGCAATATATTCAGACTTTTAATAAACAAAATGCACGAAATTTTAAAACTCTTAATTTGTAATTGTTATATTAATAAGTAATATTAGTAAAATAACAAATTTCTTTTAGAAATTAACAACATAACATTATGTTATAATATGAAAGTAGTTTAAAAGCTTAGTTTATTACTTATTTTTTTGCCATATATAATTAAATAGGCTACCAAACTTTTTAGGTGGTCAAGAGGTCATGGGTCAAGCCCTCCCTTGGCCATCTTTACCAATTATTCTTAAATAAAACTATCATTAATATTGGAATTCTAGTGAATGGCTATTGGTAATCTTGTCGATAGAAAGGCTTCAGCGATCTTAGCTCTAGAAGGGTCTCCAGTGGAGGTTTAGTGGCTGGCACCAGTGACAATAGGAGTGGCTTTTTTGTTTAAAAAAATAATCTTTAAGAGCAATTCAGTCATTTCAAAAAAAAAATAATTTCATCTGAGGACTAAAGGAATATTGTGAAAATTTAAAATCCATTAGTCTTTTATTGATATAAAATTTCTCTAGTAATCCTTGATTGATATGTTCCCAAAAAAAATCTAAAGAGATGAGTCAAGGAGGTTTCGGGCCAATCTAAAAGGTTATTTGAGTAGAGTGAGCTTCAATTTGTTAGACTCAATTGGTTTAAGATGTCTTTTTTATAATTCGATGCTCCAGAGTAAGTTTGGGATAGTTTATTATTTTTTAATATATATATAATATAATATAATATAATATTATTCAGGTTTAAAATTAGGTGTGAAATGAATTAGTAATTTTCAGATGCATATAAAAATTTATTTTTTACCTATTTGAAATTCAAATCTAATCATATTTAAATTTAAATTAATATTCATCTATTTAATAATTCTATCTAACCTAAATATATGGGAAAAATCTAGGTTCATATTTCGAGTATATATATACATATATACTGGGATTCAAATTTAAATTAATATGTGTGTGTTTAAATATTTAGGAAAAAGAATATATTTTACTATTTAAATATATCCTCATGAATTTTGAAAATTATAAATGTGATAAAGTATATATATTAATCTATTTAATAATTTGAATTTCATTATGTTAAATTTCATATATTAACTTTTCCTTATGAAGTTTGTTTCCCAGAACACGTATTTATTTTTACCTATATTGCCTCGTGAAGCAATATCTATACTTTTTAAATATTTACAAATATGTTAGAAAGGTTCTCATGAAATTTGTTAAAATTTAAATACCTAAAATATCTATACTCACATAAATAAATATTTAATATCTATCATCTTGATTTTTTTTTAAAATACCTCTTAATTTTCTCTCTCAACTCGACCTTATTCAATTATAAATTATTAGGTTAGACTAATAGTATATTTCACACTTTCACGTCCAACTTGCTCCTCTAATTACATTAGATTTATTCTCCTATATACTATTATTCAAATTATTTATGGCTTTTACATTTGAGATCCATGCGATTTGTACCATTAACTCAATAAAAAATGATTGGCATATTGTGGTTAGGGTGATTCATGTTTGGATATTGACAGGCACAAATGTATTCGAAGAATCCAAATGTGTTGAGTTGATCTTTTAAAGTGCTAGAGTAAGTATTTATATCTTTTATGTTTCTTTTTTATAATTTGGATCCCATCAATAACTACGTCCAATATATAATATTTATAATATCTATAGGACAACATTGCTATAGGGTGATGGATCTTTGCAATCACTTAAAAGTCTTTTATGAGACATTTTGAAAATAGGTTATATCCCTTTAAATAGAGTCGGGAATAAGGGTCAGGCTTGGAGGGTTGTTCGTTTAAATCCATTTTTATAAGGGTTTGGGCTTAAAAAAATGATATTTTTAAGAAAATCAAGCTTTTAAGCCCAGCCTTAATAGGCCTTGAAAAAATAGGTTCAGGCTCGGGTGGTCATTTTAGGCTCGTTTTTATTTTTTCCTTAAAAAATAAAATATTTTTTATTTTTAAATTGAATTTAAACTTTAGAATATATGTTTATACTTTAAAATTAAAATTTTTATTATTTATTTTTAATTTTTAAACATTATAATTTATATTTTTAAAAAATATATGAAATATTATAATTTAAAAATTTAATTTTTAAAAATTTTAAAAAATAAAAAATAATAATAAGGACTTAGGAACTTGGCCTTAAGCCCTTTATATAAGAGCCGTATTTTAAAAAATGAGGCATTTTAAAAAAAATTTGAGCTTACGGGTCTGAGCCCTTAAAGGTTGGGCTCATAAGGCCCGAGCCCATATAGGCTGGGCCTGCCCGTTTTTTAACTCTATCATTAAAATATATAAAATTTTAAACTTCGAGGTCACCTAGCACTTTGAATTGTATAGGATAACGAATGATCCTTACAAGATTAATTTTGTGTTCTTTAATATTGTGAAGTTGTGTCTTGAGATGGGTTCCATTCATCATTTTGGATTTAATTTTGTTAATACTCTAGGTATTGTAGATAAAAAGGCAATGAATGATAATTACTTAGTTGGTATGTATTTAGACTTTTTGAATTTATTCTTCAAAAACTCTATTTAGCACATTTAAGATAATATCTCATTTTAGTTTTTTCTTATCTATTTGAAAACTTTAACTATGAACTGTCTAATATTATTTAATATATAAAGTTTGTGCACATATATTAAATAATTTTATTTTATATAATAAATTCTTGAATATTTTATTTAATGTATGGAATTAGTTTAAGTTAATTGGAAAAGAAAGTAAAGATAATTGCATTTAATATGACAAGTTTTTAAAAATAATAAAGTGTTTGTTTAATATGTTCGACTTGCCAATCAAATATACTAAAGTAATTGGATATCTAATTAGATAATTTTATTTAATAATTACTTTAGTAACTAAAGTAATTATTTAACAGGACAAGTTTAAATAATCTATTTTTATCTATGTCAATCTTAAATGGTCCACTTCTTTTTTAATAGGTGTGATTAAATGGTCTACTTTTTTTTTTTGACAAATGTGATTGGAAGGTTATATAGAATTGGAGAGTTGGAGGGCCCATTAAGGATGGAAAAAATGGACAAAAATAAGTCTAGAAGATGTAGAATAATATGACACAAATTTCATCAATTAATATTATTTGAATCCTTATTTTTTGGTTTTAATTTTTAGTGTCTATGACAAAAATTAATTTAATATTGTTCTTATCATTATAAGAAAAATAAGGTGAGTTGTACTCTATGGAGGGCCTTTGCAGATGAGGTACTAAATTTGACAGAGGTGGTACTAAAAAAATCAGTTATTAGCATACTGCAATGATTTAAGATTTGAGAGTTCAACAATACCAAAAAAAATGTACTTTAGGTAATTTGTTTTGACTTATTGTAGTTACTTAGAATATTAATAATATCAAAATACATCAATCTAAATATTTGTTTTACATAATTATAACTCATTAAAATGTTATAAAATGTTACAACAACAACAATAAAATTTTATTATCTTTGAGTAAGAAATTAAAGGAAAAAAAAATAAAAAAGAAGTAAAAATAAGATGAGGAAAGAGAAGAAAAATCAATAAAAACTCTTTCTCTTCTTAAATCCTTTCATTTGGTATTGCTACAAACTCAATCACAATACCATGTATATGTTTTCTTTTTTCAAGAGCACTTTGCTTTCATTTTGGAAAACAAAAACATGCGTATATATCAGTAAAAAACCAATATCCTCATGATATCCAAAACTCATCCCTTCACTAATAGTGGTGTGCTAGAAGGACAAAAATGCTAGAACAAAATGAGTGGAAGAGTAAGGAATGAATAATTAAACAACAAAAAACATATAGATTTAGCTGTTAATTGCAATGTAGGATAGACTATAATACTTGAGGCATGGTTCAATGTTAATGATGAGGATGATAATGAAGCTGATGGCTTAACATATCTTGAATTCCCAACCAAATTTGTTTATAAGAAATTTTTATGTTTTAGTGGCAACCTAGGAAGTAGGGTTTTTCAATCGAAAGATTGCACTATACCCCTCCAAGTAGTGGTGAATTGTATTATTTGCACATCTTGCTAATCATAGTCAAAGGCCGCACTTTGTGTGAGAGTATATGCACTATTGATGAAGTTGTCTACCCTACTTTTAGAGATGAATGTTATGCATTTGTGTTATTAGATGATGACAAGAAATATATTGATAACATTAGAGAAGCAAGCCAGTGAGCATTTGGACAATTTCTAAAAAGATTGTTCTACACTACTCTTATTTGTAATTCTTTCTTTCAACCAAAGATTGTATAGGATAGTACATGAGTCTCTTATCAGATGACATTGTGCACATGCAAATAAATATTATTGAATACTACAGTATGCAGTAATTACATTTGCCTTCTTTAATTTTTTCTGCAATTTAATAACATTGATAGAATTTATATAAATTATCAGACAACACTACTGATTAATGTAACAACATTCTTTTCACAAGATTGCAACTAGATGAGGCTGATTTGTTTAGCTTTACATTGATTGATATTGTGAAAATACTTCAATCTAATGGAAAAAGTCTCATGGATTATGAGCCTATGCCTTTACCTGACATGCCAAGCTTGGAAAGTGAGAATAAACTACTAAGAAACAAACTAGATTATGATAAAGTTGTATTGTCTATTGACTTGACAAAGTTGCTTTAGACATTAACTCCTAAGCAAAGGACAATTTATAATAAAATTATTAGTACTGTTGCATCTAATAAAGGAAGAGCTTTTTTCCTCTATGGATATGATGGCACTGGAAAGATGTATGTTTAGAGGACATTGTTGCTTCATTATGATCTAGAGGTAAAATTATTCTCAATGTAGCATCAAGTGTAATAGCTTCTTCATTTCTTCTGGAAGGACAGATAGCTCACTCACAATTTTGTATTCTGCTTTTTGTGAGATAAGACATCATATGTAGCATAAAATAAGGACGTAACTTGACTGAATTATTAGTTCACATGTCATTGATTATATGAGACAAGGCTCTAATGGCACACAAGTTTTGTTTTGAAGCTCTTGACAAATGCTTAAAAGATATTTTAAAGTTTAGTAACCTATTAGTTGCTAATTTTCCATTTGGAGGAAAAGTTGTTGTGTTTGGTGAAAACTTCAAGTAGATCCTTCCTGTTATTCCAAGAGGATCCAGAGAAGGCATTGTTTTTGCTGTCATTAACTCTTTGTCCATTTATAATAACTGTCAACTTCCTATGCTAACAAGAAACATGAGATTTATGGCAATAAAGAATATGGTATCTAACAATGCTATTCGGGATTTTACTAATTAAATTATCTCAATTGATGATGGGATTGCTGTTAAAGTTAATGGAGGATCTGTGGATATTAATATCTCAAATAATTTGTTACTAGATGATTCAGATAATCCAATAGAGTCTATTATTAATTTGACTTTTTTGGATTTTTTTAACAATGTCTATAATTCTTTATATTTTAGAGATAAAACTATCTTAGCCCCTACGTTGATTGTGGTTGAAGAAGTAAATAAGTATATATTGTCCATGATCTTTAGAGAGTAAGTTGTATACTTGAGTTTTGATAGTCTTATGAAAGATGTTGGGCACATGAATTCACTTGATAATTTGCATTCTATAGATTTTCTAAATTTAATTACAATGTCAAGCCTTTCGAATCATGAAATAAGGCTAAAAGTTGGTGTCCCAATTATTTTAATGCAAGACATTTTAAATCTATGGGATTGTGCAATGGTATGTGTTTCATAATTAAATGAATTGGAAAACATGTTATTGAGGCCCAAGAAATGTTTGAGTCAACTACAAAGATGAAAGCATTTATACCTCGTGTTACTTTGTATCCAACCAATTTCAAGTTTCCATTTATCATGAGAAGGAGGTAATTTTCTATTGTGTTAGCATTTGTAATGATCATTAATAAGAGTTAAGGCTAGAGTGTGTGTAATGTCGATTTGTACTTTTCTTGTTCTGTTTTCACACAAGGCCAATCATGTGTTTATAAAGGGTTTATAAATATTAGTTCTTAATAAGGATGATCAATTCATAGATAGAACTTTTAATGTTATTTATATGGAAATCTTTAATAATTTAATCTAATTAATTATAAATTTTTGTTAATTTGCTTCTTACCGTATTCATTCACATCATATTTATTTAGTTTTTAAATTTACTTAACTTTATTATGCATATTGAACATTAAAAATGATAATTACATAGCTCCATTACGTATAGGATGATATGAAACATTAGAGATAGTATGATAAAAGTTATTCTTTTGAGAAAGATCTTCCTACAAAATTAACACTAGTTTATAGAAATTTTAGTATTTACATAGGTACTTTACTAGTTATTTTTTGAAACAAAATCGGCGTTGTAATTTTTAAGTAAATGCCATTGTTTAAACTGTCGATATAATATAAATTATATTAATAAAATAATAAAAAAGCTTTTTCTGAAAAAAATTTACTTAAAGAAGGAACAATATTTTTTTGAAAAAAAAAGTAGATATTGTAAGAGCGCTTCAATTAACAACCCCACAACACGACTACCTAAGCCCATTTGCCCCCATTTTTTATTCTCCTAATTAGCGTATTATAAAAGCAGAGCGGTTTATCAAAAAAATTAAAGAAATAATATATACAGAGCAGGCACACAAAATAGCAGAATGAAGAAGCTTATTCACAAAATGTCTAAGCTTCCTTCTCTTGAGGCCACCATAGCCATCTTTCTTTCCTTCATGGCTTCCTTCATCGATCAATCTTCTTGTACTAGAACCCTAACTAATAATATTCCAGCCCAAAACATCAACCTCAGCCATAGCCATCTTCACAAGTTCACATTCTTAATCCCACACATCCTCGACACTGCTCTTTCTCGGCCTTCATCAACCAATGATTTTCCCTTCTCAGAACCTCTAGAAACTTCTCCAACTACTACGGAAATCCCAGAATCAGAATCTCCACGGGACCAAAACCTAACTCTGGATCTTTCATCGTTGGGATTCTTATTTCCCACGAAAACCACGCTCCAAGACTTGCAACTGGGGAAAATAACGTTGGTAGAACAGGAATTACTGCGAGAGGTGGATGATGATGGTTTAGACAAGTTTGGGAAAGCAGAAGGAGTGTACGTGGGTAGGTCCGAGGACGGGACTAGTTATATGATGGCCTTGACTGTAAATTTTGAAGAGGAAGATGGGTTGAGACTTTATGGAGAGCAGAGGAGTGATGTTCTTGAGTCGCATGTTGCTGTTATTGGTGGTACTGGCAAGTACGAGGATGCTAATGGCTATGCTTCTGTTAAAGTTGTGGAACGTGTAGGCTTTAGTAAACAAGAACAAGGACAAGTCACCAGTACTAAGTTTCTTTCCTTCCATGTGTACCTTATTTGAAGCAGCCTATAGTCAAGCTTGTTTTCCTCTCGAGTACTGAGATGTATAATCTTGTTTGCAGTAATGGATATCATACTAACTAATAACAAATATATTCCTACCTACAATTATTTTCCTATACTGTTAACTTTATTTAACTTTGGTTCTCCATACTTGAATTATTCAAATAACTTGAAGTTTGTGTGTTTGTGTCAAGTGACATCAATTAATATTGACATTTTCGATGAATTTTCTCAGATTTTCAATACTATCCCTCTCTTTTATTCTGTGGATATATCAATGAAAATTGCAACAAGAGTGAACAAAACTTCTGCGACATGAACAGCATGATTCTGCAAATAGTTGACAGGAAAAGGGAATAAAAATACAGGGGCTAAAGTAAAGAATTAATGAAGTTGTATTTTCATATCTATTGGAAGAAAACGACATTACGTATCAGTACAGGATCAAATTGAATTTCAGACAAAATTTTGGACCACCAAATCTTAAATGCACTTCTTCCTTGGATAAGATTATATTAAAAGGGTAGACAAAATGAACTCCAATGATGTCACGGTAGAATCAAAATATTCTGTCCTGTATGTATGGGGAGACTCTGGTCTCGAAGACGATGCATTTGACACTAAATAAGCTTGTAATACATTCAAAATCAGAGATATAATCAAACCAGCCTTCAACCCCATTGACTCACTAAAATCCTCATGACAAGAAATCGATCAGTGACCCTGAACTAAACTTGATGACCCAAGGTGTAAAGTCGGTTTAACCTCTCTGCATTTATTTCGTTGCAGTGCTAGGTAACTGCAAAAAGTTAATCAAGATAGAACCATATTGCACGCACCTAAAAGCATAATTAATTTTCACAGTCACCATTTTTTGGGGGAAAAATTGGAAGGGTAATTGACCCCTGTTACATGCATAACATTATGCATGTGATACTAAATAAATATACCGGGAATTCTTCCCAAAGAAAACAGAAAAAGTCTGATACCATAAGCTCATAACAATAGAGGAAAATCCCCGTAGAAGAAAACAAGCAAAATCTGAAAACGTGACATAGAGAATATCTCCTGAACAAAATGTATTCAGTGCAGAAAGGAAGAGACAATGGTTTTCAAGTCCGTTCGCATAAACTTCTCAACAAGAGACCACGTGCAGAGAAGAATCTAATCCATTATCCATGATCGTTTCAATAGAAAATAAAGTTTTGTTAGTGATATGATCCACGTTGGGCTCTGAAATCAAACCCTTCCAGCCTCAATTAATTTTCCATCTCAATTATACTGCCTCGTAACTAAATGTACAGTTGACCTGCCTTGTATCACACTTTATCACTTCATATAATTTGATGAAGCAGTTCTTGTGGTGACCAACAAGTGCGAGTTGTTATTTCAACTAAAACACCTTCCAAGCTAAAGGAACAACATCGAAATCCAACCACTCCATATTGCTTTTTTCCTCTACTAAATATGCTAACAACTTCATCAATTCAAGTTAAACTAAATAGAAATATCAGAGACCCTCCTGTTCTACGTGCATGTATAAATACACAAGAAGAAAGTCTGCTTCATCAACATCCTACAATTGAAGCATTGAACCAGAAGTACTCTCTCTCGCTTTCACTCACAGAGCCTTCTCTGAAAAATGGGGAAACTCGACATTTTCAAGCTCATCAATTGCCTCTTGTTTCTAGTCACTGTGTTTAATACTGTCAACTCTGCTAGGGTCCTTGATGAAGTTGATCCACAACCACAAGTCATTAACAATCAACCAGGACTGGCCCATCCTACAGTCACAACTGGTCCTACTTCTACTGCAACAACCACTTTGCCAGGCACCCAAATTCCGGCTACCGCCGCCGCCGCCCCTGCCATCCCGGTTCCCCACGACACTCCGGAGGAAACACCAGTAGCAGGTGCACCTGTTGCCGCCACCAATGAGGCAGCGACGCCCATCGCCACCACCCCCACGAAGGTGGAAACTGATGATGGCGCAGATGATGATAACAACAATGCTGCTGCTGCTGTGAGCTCCGCTGCACCGGCTGCAGGTAAAATGTTATACGATATGAATCAATTAAATGACATTTTTAAAAGGATTTGGAATCCATCCACTCAAACCAACCCAATTTCATCCGTACTTGAAACTTATAGATATATTTTGTTTTCAAAATTTCAAAAGAACTTCATGATTAGAAGGTTCCTTGCAGACGTTTCCTTTCAAAAATTTGATATTCAAGCTTTTTGAGTATTACATGAAAAAAGTTGATTTCCGAATCCTTTTTAAGATATTGTTTTAATGGCGGCCAAAAGAAGAATATAATATTGTTAAGATTTGAAAAATTCTTAATTAATATTTTCAGGTGATGAAAGTGCAGAAGAAAATCCAGAACACCCAGAGCCAGAAGCGGTAACTCCAACCGTCGTCCCGGTGGCAGGAGCCCCAGTCGCCGGCAGCAACGGGGCGGCAACTGCGAGTCCAGCCGGAAAAGAACCGACCCTTTCTTTCTTCATGCACGACATCATTGGCGGGTCACACCCGTCAGCCAGAGTGGTGGCCGGGATCGTTGCCAACACGGACGTCACCGGCCTGCCGTTTTCCAAGATCAACAACAACCTCTTCCCCATTGTCGGAGGAATCCCGTTAGTCAACCCCAAGCTCAACGGCATTGTCACCAACAACAACCTCCCACTCCTCGTAGGCCTCAACGCCGCTCAAGCCTCCACTGTGTTCCAAAACAGAGGCACCGGTAGCACAGTTACCGGCGGCGACAACCAGCCTTTTGTCTCCGCCGGTAACCTTCCAGCCGGGTTCACCCTCCAGAAGCTCATGTTTGGGTCGGTGACGGTGATCGACGACCAGTTGACCGAAGGGCACGAGCTAGATTCTACTGTGATTGGTAAAGCAGAAGGCTTCTACTTGGCTAGCTCCTTGGACGGTACTAGCCAAACCCTCGTGCTCACAGTTATATTACACAGTGGTGAGCAACATCACGGTGTCGAGGATACCATAAGCTTCTTCGGCGTTCACCGGACTGCATCGCCGGGATCGGAGATCGCCGTGATCGGCGGTACGGGTAAGTATGAGAATGCAATGGGATATGCTGCTCTTGAAACGCTTCCAAAGGAGGACATGCACACCACGGACGGAGTAGACACCATCCTGCATTTCAATGTCTATCTCACTGATGAGTAGCTTACTTGTACTTCACGCTTTGGTTCTTTTCCTTGCTTATTTGATTTCACATTTGGGTGAACTTTAATTATTATATATGTATGGTGGTTGGTCTGTATCTCAGAACGTGTTCATATCAATGTCAAGGCGTGTCGTATGTTTTTCTGATATTCAATCCTTAATTGTTGATCAAAATATTTTTCATTTTATTTATTCTTGAGGTTTTAAATTTGAAATAACTTTAGTTCAATTATGTGGGCCAGTTTGGTTAACCCAATCTTCTAGCCAATGATTGGGTTCCAACCTCAAGCTGACAAGTTCTTTTGGGTTGACTACGATGGTGCCTTCGCAATGGTGCTTTCTGGTCTTCAACGTTCTGCATTATCAATATAGCATGATTTGCAGAGAATGTAACAGCAAGGAGCTAAACATCTGCTATTACAAATATATCCTATAATTCAAGGTTGCTCACTTTGAACAGAAGTTGGTGAAGCAACCTTTGACTTTGAGCCGCGACAATACTGAATGATTACAGATACAAAAAACCGATAATATAGTATCACTGTAATTGAAAACGTAAGAACGCCGCAGGCTAAGAAAACACTATAAACAACAAGATCAACGAGTACCAACACCAGTCCAGTCCTATCGTGCCAATAACCCACCAAGTCCGTTTGACTTTTGCCTTTTATACAGATTAAGAGAACCACAAAACTCGAGGTCCATGTCACAACTGAAGCCGTGATCAACCCTGCGATTTCAATCAGTTCGTTGTCTTCATCATATTGGTGTCGGACCATTTCAACAGAAATCTTGGGGGTATGATCTGCTAGGCATAATTCCATGATGCTACTTTTACAACAAGCTGCAAATCGACCTGTGTGGTCAAGACAATAAAAGGCCATGAATACGAACATAGGAAGGAAAATTCCCCCAGATACCAGTTCTTGTAGAAGATTAATGTGCTCTTTGAAAAGGAAACTGATCACTAAATATATCGCCGCCATGAAGAAGGAACTGAGAAACCAGAACAGGTGAAGAGACACGGGGAAGTAATGACTGCTTTTACTTTGTCCATCTGCATTTTCTTCGTCATTATATTGCATACCAAGCTATGCAATTGCAATGAAATATTGTCCTACCTTCAATGTAAGTTAAGTGTGAGTGTATTTGTGTATAGCAGCAGATTCTAGTAATTATTTGTTTGCTCAAAAAAAAAAAAAAAAGACAGCTTGGATTTAGATCCAATAGAATTAAGCCACGTGCGTTGCACGGATAAAACAAATCTTCTACAATGTCAATTCTATTAGATCAATGTCAAATAATTTTGTTAAGTATAAATAATAAATACAAACCAATGTTTAAATAAAGTCTAAACATACTTGACTTATTAAGTTTCAATATTTAATTTTTCTTTACATTATTTTTAATGTTGATTTTCATTACATTATTTCAAAATTAAAATATTTAGAATTAATAACTCAACATTAGACATATGAAAGAAATCATACAAAATTTGTCAAGAAATATCCTAATAAATCATGCATATACATAATTTAATTATTTGAAAAAATTTAAATAATGTCAATAAATATATATTTGAACTTTTAAAATTTAATGATGATCATATCACGAGAGGAAATTTCCGTAAAACCCTCGACAAAACTTATTTAAAGTCAACCCCTTAAAATTATGAAACATGAGTTCAATTCCTATGGTTTCCATTTGAGCAA
>NW_026556779.1:0-31373 GCF_029017545.1 Prosopis cineraria
AAACCCCTCTTGACTTATTTTTGACATCTTATCCCATTGTCATTTAATTAACTCTCTTTCAAAAAAGGCATTTAGGTGCATAGCCTTTGTCCTTCATGATGCAAGTAGCAAACTTGAATCTCAGTCTATAAATGCATTTTCTTAAGATATTCCTCTACCCAAAAGGGATATAATTTTATTATTCTAATGCTCACAAGTTCTATGTCACTCTGAATGTCACATTTGTTGAATCACTACCTTTCTTTCTTAAATTACCTATTTAGGGGAAAAATGATGGTGAATGTTATGCCATAAACAATGGTCATTCAAATAATAAACAGACTAGTAGCCTAGTATGAGTCCTCATAGGTCATCAAACCCTTTTTTTACTAACTCTAGTTCCATACCTATCCCAGAACCTAAACAACCTACTCAAACTGAACCCAATTCTAAGCCGTACTTGGATGAGTTATGGACATATCAAGTTGAACAGCACATAAACAATAAAGATCCCATTGTCACTTTAAGTCAAAGTCATGATTCTCAATCTAAGGGTAATCCTAAAGATCTTCAATGGCCAATTACTCTTAGAAAAGGGAAGAGGAGTTGTTTTAGACCCTATGAATAGGTATGTCTCCTATGAAAAACTCAATTCTCAATTTAATCAATAACTTTTTTACTACTGTTGATAGTGAGAATATACTTAAGACTTTTAAGGAAGCCATAGTTGACCCTAAATGGAAGGTGGCTATTAATGAAGAGGTAAAAGCTTTAAATAAAAATTAGACATGGGAAACTGTGGAGTTACCTTGGGGAAAGTTAATTATAGGGAGTAAATGGGTTCTTACAAGGAAATATAATCCTAATAGTAGTCTCAATAAATATAAGGCTTGATTAGTTGCCAAGGCTTTGCCTAAACCTATGGCATTGACTACCAAGAAACTTTTGCACCAATAGAAAAATTCAATACCATAAATATTCTATTTTCTCTTGCTGCTAATTTAGCTTAGACATTATTTCAGTTAGATGTTAAGAATGCCTTCTTAAAGGGGACTTGGAAGAGGAGGTGTATATGGAGATTCCATTAGGATTGAGAGGTCCAGATAAGTGTGCAAATTGCACAAGTCATTATAAGGCTTTACCTAAGGCTTAGTTTGAAAGGTTTGTTTGGTTAGAGAAAAGCTGTCTTAGTCATATATGTGGATGATATATCACTGACAGGAAATGATGTAGAAGAGATCTTAAACTGGCTGAAGAATTTAAAATTAAAGACCTAAAAAATCTAAGATAACTTTTAGGTTTAAAGGTTTCTCGCTTGTAAGAGGGCCTTAATGTATCACAGAGAAAATACACCTTGGATTTACTTAAGAAAACTGAATGTTGGGAGCAAGACCAGCAGATACTCTAATGGCATTGAATTATAATTTAGAAGTGAGACCTTATAGGAAGGTAATGAATAAAGAAAGGTGCTAGAAACAGGTAGGAAAACTCATATACTTATCTCACACAAGGCCTAACATATCCTTTACAGCAGGAGTTGTGAGCTAGTTTACAAGCAACCCTTAAAAAGAGCATGTGGAAGCTGGATACTACAACATCTTGAAAATTAATCAAGATTAAGTTAAGTAAAAAAATAGACTAATTGAGTTAATTAATGAGGTATGTGGCCAGAGATGTCTAATTAGTGTGATTGGTTGTGCTTTTAGCTCTAAAACAAAGTTAGGCCAGCTGGGCATTAAAAGGAGAAAAAAACTAAAGGAACCTTTGTATTACATGCTGCTGTCATGGCTCGTAGAGGGCAAGCATTGAGGGAGGGTCTTTTGTGTCATGTGCCGTGGTGCATACTGGGTCCGCCGTGATGCATGGCCAAATTTTTTGATAAACTATTCACAGAACATATAGAAGACAGAGGAGAAAAAGAAGGAGAAATGAAGAGCACACTACTTGCTCTGTTAGGGCATGAGTTTAAGGACCTTTAGGGATATTTTAGAGCTTCCTAACATCAAAGGTAAATCCTATATACCCTCTACTTTCATTCTCCTTCTATTTTCTTGAATATTTGAGTTAAGGTTTAAATGGAGGAAGTGGTTTTTGGTCTATATGAGTTATGAATCTGAAATTATTAGTTAAAATACAGATAATACGAGTCATTTAAAGTATTTAAACATAGTGTTGATAGTTTTATAAGTTGTAGGTTGGTGAGGACCATTAATGAATGAATTTGTGCATTTATGAGGGTTGTTTGGAGTGTTCAATGGCCATTAATGGTGGTTTAATGATTCATTAACAACAATGTGAGCTGAAAGAACTTAGCAAACCCAATAGGTATGTTTAGGAGTGAATTTGTGAATTTGGTAAAAGAAGATTGTTGAGTTAAAGGGGTAAAAATTATTCAAATAAGGGTATTGACAGTTATCCTCGTGAATGAATTGTATATTAACTAAATTTAGCACTATTTAAGCTTGTAAAGAGCTTTGAAAGTTTATATTTTGAGAAAAAATTGTTGACCTCTCAAAGATTTGAGGTAATAAGGAAAAATTTAGTTTATTCTTTTGTGTGTTAATTGATTATGTGTTAGGAAGATTGATTTGAAACTTACTGATATTTATAAACTTGTGTTTAATGGTAAATTTGGCAATGTGACAAATTATGTGTTGTGCTAGTATGTGTATCGGTTGATATACAAGCATATTTGACAATAGAGTAAAGCATACATATATTTAAAAAATGAATGTCAAGAGTTGTTGTACATATTGAGATATATAGAGCATGATGGAGTCAAATTATGATAGGTAAGATATAATTGTTGAAAGTGTACATGTATGTGCATATACACTATATGTTGATGTGTGCATGGCATGATCACTAATAGTGGGAGTTAACCTATAAGGAGAGAATTAGATGTGACAAACCCACATGGTATTGCAGCTTACCGTTGGAATCAAAAGCCAACCTTGGCACCGATTGTTGGAATTTAAAGGTAGCCATTATCTCATAGTCGATTGGGGATTGTCCTACTTATTTTTTGAAGGATTCTAACTTAAATAGTCTCCACCGATTGTTGGTATGCATATTGATTTTGAAGGATTAGGGATACAATACCTTATGGTTATTAGTATTAGGGAAAACTATGGGTCACAAGTGAGTGATGTAGCCTTAGCCTGGTAGCTCCTCACGAGTGAAAGACTTAGTTAGTCTGAGTTATGGATGTAGCTACTTAATAGCCATAGTTTATGTCGAAGATATCAGGAGGATATAAGGTTAACATAGATAATGCATTTCATATTCCGGCCGTATGGTTATTATTATTGTGGTCCGGTGTGTCTTGTTAAGGGTGCATGACTGTTATCATTGCAACTTATATATGCATTATTGATATAAGTGAAGATATGCATTTGTTCTCGACCATATGGTTGTTAGTTTTATGGCCGAGGCAACCTTTGAAAGATATGCATAAACGGTTTCCAAAGAGAATATTTATTGCCATTTGCATTTTTGATTAATTGATACGCAATTTTATAGGCTAGAATGACCTTGGTTACTAAGCGCTATCTCATCCCTCATTTCTCAATATTCTAGGACTTAGTTCATTAGGTTAGGGTTGAAAAAATATATTGGATGCTTAGGATTTTGTGAAAATCCTATTAGCTATAAGCCTCTTAATTGTATTTATGTATATTTTGAAATGTTATTTTCGAACTAAAGCTCATATGATTCTTCTTGACTACTAATACTCTTATTTTAATAATTTGAATGTATTTTATGCCCAAGATTTTTGATGGTGGGAATGTAAAACTAAATTGGGCTAAAATACTAGTTCTAGTAGGGTGTTTTGTAATTGGTTGACATTGACAATTGTATTATTGAATTTATGCAAAATTGGCTCTTCATTATATTTTGTGAATCAAGGGTTGAGCATGAAAATTATGATTTATGTATGATTGATTGACAGTGATATGTTGAATAAGTCTATAATAGTCTATTATGTGCGGTTTAAGAGTTAGTGTAGGCTTTTGGCACTTGGTTTAGGAAATGGACACCCTAGATGTGTGTATTTGTAAAAAAGGAGTGAGTTTTAATAAGGGTGTCTAATTTTTGATAGAAAAATGATTTGGTTGTGAAATTAATGCCATTAGCTAGAGCTGGGAGAAAGCTTTGTAGATACTTGAATCATCTCAATTAGATGTTGGATAAAGAAATGGGACGCATCAGAAGTTCATCCTAAGTAATGTCATATGACAATAAAATTATTGTCAATTTCATGCAATTCACCGCGGCGCATGGAACATATGCCATAACACATGGCACAAAGGCAATATGCCATGGCACACCTCTCTGCTGCACTGTTTTAATGTTTTCAACTATTTTGCAAATGCATTAAGTTACTCAAGATTCCATGCTTTTGCATATGTTCTAAACTTTAATTGGTTGTCTAAAGAAAGTGTTTTTGTATATTCTTATTCATGAAAACTTGGGATTCACACTTTTGAAAATTTTACCATTGGGTAATCTATGTGTTATTCCTCAATTTCCTTAACTTTTAGAGATTAACCATATTTAAGCAAGGAGTATTACATAAACAAGATCTTTAAATATCTAAAAGCCACACTAAGACAGGGTTTATTCTTCCAAAAGGGAATAAGAAGAGTATAGAAATCTATACAAATGAAAATAAGAGAACTTTAGGATCAGGAAGTGTAATAGATGTAGAAATCTACACAGATGTAGACCGAGTAGGAGCTATTTAGAATAAGTGCTCTACCATATGATATTGCACCTTTGTGTAGGGTAACTTGGTAGCCTGGAAAAGTAAGAAACAACTAGTCATTTTCATAAGCTTGGCAGAATTTGAACATAGAGCATTAGCTCTTGAAATTTGTGAAGGTATATGGGTTGTACAACTACTGAATGAACTTGGTGTAGAAATGAAAGCTCCTATAAAAATGTGGTGTGATAGTATGGTAGCTCTCAAAATTGTGAACAAACCTATTCAATATGATTGTACTAAGCATGTCAAGATTAATAGACATTTCTTCAAGAAAAAAATTGAAGCTAAAATCATAGATCTGGCATATATTCCCTCAAGAAACCAAGTTGCAAATATAACAACTAAGCCTCTTGTAAGAGCTAAGTTTGAAGAGATAATAAACAAGCTAGGAATAATTAACATTTATTCACCAGCTTGAGGGGGAGTGTGGAAAGTAGGCTGATGGGTCTTAGGCCTATTAGCTAACATAACTTAATCATAAACTTACTCTCATGTTATCTTTCTGTAAGAACCTTAAATTTTAAAAACAAATTTTTCTCATAATGAATGTATTATTTAAATAAAGTTTATAATAAGTAGAATTGGGTAGTTTATAGAAATTTATGCTGAAAATTTATTCAAGAATTCAGAGTCCAAATTTTTTTTTTCTAATAAAAGTCTGATTTTAAATTATAAAAAATTTTGTGCTCTTTCTAGTAAATTTTGTGTGCCCTTTGTTGTGATTTTCTCGTGCTCCTTCTTGTAATTTTCCCGAATACTCTTATATCAGATTCAGGCGAGAAAAAAAAACAAGAAGAAGAAAAAATTTAAAAGAGATATTGGGAAACTTCTGCTTCATTTGAGAGACTGGTCCAGAAGAGAGAGATGGCTGATTTTTCTCTCCTTCTTTCGTGATTCCTCTGCATCTCTGCTTTCTTTTCTTTCGTCTTCAACCACTGCCAATGATAGTGGCTGTTGTTGCTTCGACCGTCTGCCATTGACAGGTGCTGGAGCTCGTTGATTCGTTGCTGTATGTTTGAGAAGATTCGAAGGCTCTGGATCAAGGAGAATGGGAGAGAGCTTTAAACTATAGCTGCGTCTCTTCCGATCTCCTTCCTGTGCTGTTCTTTTCGTCTGTCACCAGTGAGCTTGAGCATGTTGCAGATTTCTTCTTCCTTTTCCTCTGTTCTACATTACTGATCGCTCAACACTGTAGGTCGTCGTTCAGCTCATCCGTCTGCTGTTCATTGGCGTTGGCGGCCATTTTTTCTTTCTCTGTTAATATCGAGCTATGGGTTCTTAAATTTCAGATTGGGGAGTGGTTGATTCACGCTGATTTATTGGTTTTCTGCTTCCCCTGTTCAGCATCGAACTGCTCTCCCTTCATAGTCGTTGTGGCCGATATCTGGTGAGGGAGCTCATTCTCCCATTCTCATCTCTAATGATTTTATGTGGTGCGTATATATATATATATTGGCTTTCCCTGTTTGCGTTGCTCGATCCTTCTTCCTCTTCTGTCTTTACGTTATCCGAATCTTTTGCTTCCTTAATTCTGCATTGTTGCTGATTAAACGTGAGAATAGGTTCGAAGCTTTCCTTCCTCGTGACTTTGTGTGTGTATGTTTATGTGATTGAGCTTGCAAAGTTTCCCTTGTTATTTGTTCTGCCCCTGTATATGCCTGACTTAGGAAGGGACTTGAACCAAAATGAAATTAGTTTAGGTTGAGTTTTTCTTGTCTAAGTTGATTTTTAGTACAGATTTTGATTGGAAAAAAATATGATAAATTCAGAAGTTATATTGGATATTGTTGGGATGAGATTTGAATAGAAGTATTAAAATCAAAATCTATCAAGAATTGGGATTGAGAAACTTTTGTGTATATTAATGGTTGAAGGTTATTTGATTTCTATTTTAAGAATTATAGAAATTAATTTATAAGTTATAATTAGGAATTTGGGTGGTATACCAAATGTTTGATGAAATGAGTAAGAGAAAAATTTTGAACTATTGAGACAATTAAGAGTGATGAAGATATCATTGATTACATTATAAAACAAGTAAATTACTTTTTATGATAAAGCTTGGAAAAAAAAATCAAATCAAGAAGTTGGCTTATTGGTGATAGATTAGTATTTGAACTTATTATGTGAAATTATGAAATTTGTTGGATCAGTTTGAGTCTTAAAGCACATGGAAACAATAAAGAAATTTATTATACTTGATAATATTTATGATACTGAATTAAAGGTGTTATGCGATCAGTTGTGGCTGTGTAGGATAAGAAATTGTACTGTTTTGAATAAAGCATACTTTTGTAAAGCATCGTTGGAGAACCTTAAGGATAAATTACTTATTGGTTACAAAAAGAAGGGGGCATGGTTGAAATAAGTATATTATTGTAGGTGTGAAAAAAAAATAAGAAGAATATAGTTTTTAACTATGGTTCGTGGGCTAAGTACCAATAGGGATTGAGAGAACTTTAATATGTTCTAGATTATATATAGTGGGTTTATGAATGTTAGTTAGAAATATATGAATTAGAGCTTTTAATGAAGAAAGTTCTTTATTCTTATGGTTTAGGCAATAGAGTACGTAGCTGAAGAGAAGTGTAGAGGTGTTTAGAAAGAACATATGATTATTCTTGGAGCTTATCAGGTAAGTGGATGGCGTCCCAACTGATATTTCATTAAAATCTCTTTTATTTGAATATTACATTTTTATGCAAATTCTTTTTACGACAGCAATGTGACTATGAGATATTTTGTTAATTAAATTACTTTATTTCGTGAAATTATTTTACCAGAATTGATCATTTTAGTTAATCAGTAAATACAAGTTTGAATTTTAATTGTGGGATTTCATTTTAGAAATTATTGAATTTCTATGAAAAAACAATTCATGCGAGTTTGACTTTGAAAAGGAAAAGTTGATTGAATAGTGATCAAATTCTCGCATGTTTGAAATTGAATTTGAAAGGGACTTTATATAGAACACTGGTTTCTAACGACAGTTCCGTAAGCCCTTGGCGCGCCATGGTACACCTAGCTAGCAGGGTGTTATAGGAGGTGCTAGCCCCGTGCGATGGCCAATGCACGTGGAACGGAGGGATGGTTATTCGTGAGCATCGTACTCACGTTTGTTTCGTAGCTTTGGCTGCGTTTGGTTACATACCCTCGTGGACTGTGTGTCCACATTTGTTTCGTAGCTTCGGCTGCGTTTGGTTACTTACCCTCGTGGACTGAGTGTCCATGTTTGTTTTCATGGCATAAGCCGCGTTTGGTTAGTTACCTTCATGGATTATGTGTCCACGTTTGTTAATTGTTTTGATAAGTCCCTATATTTATGAATCCAATCGTTTGATGATTTCATATTCTATTGATTTTTATTTAGCAATTTTTTATAAATATTTATTTCATTTATGTGCTTTATTGAAATTAAGTGATATTATCATTTTCTATAATAGTTAATGATTTGAGATTTTATTTGAAATTTATAAAACTATTTTATTATGAAGTTATAAAATTTTTACGAAAATTTTGTCTATTTAACTTACATAACTATTTCAAACTTTTCATTTTATTTATGTTCTATTATTTATTGTTGGGACGTTATTCACTGGAAAAGATATTTTGGTCTCAGATGGTATAGTTGAACTCGTGACTTGAGATATCCACTGAGGAGTTTTACTGCTGAATTGAAGCAGAAGAATTACTTTAATCAAATCCTAATTTGGTGAAAATTTGAACTTTATACCTACGTTGGCGTCTGACCTTAGGTGCTCCACATAAACTACAGGTAGGATCCTCATATTTCCTTTAATCTTGAATATTTGATTTAATATTGTAATAATTTTTAATTACTCTATTAGTGTGTTTAATGTATTAATTTCAGAGTTCCTTCTATAACGGCTTAAGGGATGTGAGGTTTGTGTCCATATCCTGTGCCGGTCACACCTGATTTTTGGGGTGTGACACTTTTCTATTATTTTCTATTAGCTGTCATTATCTTTTTAGCAAGATATTAGGGATTAGATTTTATTCTTTCTAATATGATATTATTATCATATCTTTTATACCTTATAAGTATTGTTTCATCTTTAAATAAAATCATTTGATTCATCTCAAACATAAATAGTAACAAATTAAATATCTTTGTACTTAAGCATATGCTTATATCAATGTTGAAAAAATCACAGCTACAAGCATCACGAATACTAGTTTAGATGCGAGTCAGAGGCATCATAAATTATAGGCATAAAATATCAAAATTATTTATGAATTAACCCTAAATGTAGATTCTAAAAACTAAACAAGAGTATTTTACAAATCAATCAACTTACCTAGTGGCTATTAGAGGATGATAAGAGCAAGTGACGAGGGACATAAATGCGATGAGGAACAGACTAGGTTACCAAGTGCCATAAGCACAATGAAGAAGAGTTGAAGTAGCACTGGGAGATGAGTTCATAAGAGTGAGCAGCCAAGCAATTGAGCAAAGAGAGCAAGGATTTGGCTTCAACTTCAAGGGTTTTCCTTTCTACTTGTGAAGTGATAAACATAATGTTTAGAGTTCTATAATTATTTATTTTTTAATGTTAACTTATAAATGGGATTGGCTGAGTTCTTATCTTACTTGTTACAATGAACACATGTTGGCCATAAATTTGGCTCGCCGTTTTGACCTAGTATAGGAAATTCTAACAAGCAATCAATTGCTTGCTCACCCCTTTATGTGATGAAGATTCTATCACTAATTGTCAAATATTTTAGATAAAAATTCCATCACTAACCCTGTTAGAAATTTGTGATGAATTAGCAACGATATTTGATTTATGTTGCTAATTAAATTGGTAAAGGCTATCCCAAAAATTAGTGACAAATTTTTTTAGTTAGCAATGGAATAATTTTGTTGCTAACGAATTAGCATAGGTGTTTTTACTGACGAACTTATTTCATCACTAACCAATTTAGCAATGAAATTTGTACTGATTAATTACAAAAACTACCATTAATCTGATTTTTTTTATAGTGGTATGAGATGCAATGAGCGTTTAAAACTAACATTAGTACACAATAATTCAAAATAAAAGGAATGAGATGAGGCATTACAATTACATAGCTTCAACTCTCAACTTGCTTCCCTTTTTGGCACGCTTGATTCTTTACCTAAAATTGTTAAATAGCACATGATGAGATTAAAAGGTTCGAGTAACCACAGAATAATTTTAAAAAGCATGCAAGCACGTTTTAAATGTAGTTGAGTGGGATTAAATAATTAAAATAAATAATAACAAGTAAACAAATATATATTCTATTCGTCAAATATATCAGCAAAGACCTCCCTTATATCATCCTTATTAATTTCCTTTAACTAAACCTGTGGGTTATCACAATCAAATAAGATTTGTCTAGGTAATTAGACCTCACCAATGATAAGATGCAACCCATCCAAAGATGTTGAGCTCAACACTAGTCCATGGTACCCTTTCTTTCAAGTCATATGTCTTTAAGGGTTTCCTCCAATCCTGGCCAAAAGAAGGATAGATACTAATAGCCATTAGAATGTTTATCCAACCACCAAGCGCCTAGTGGTGACAGACCATGTGATAAAATTATCTCAATCAATAATATATATCACTTCAATCATCATCTCCTACAACCTCCTAAACATAACAATATACTTAACTCTAATATATATATATATATATATCCATTCCTTAGGAATGATGATAACAATTAAATTTTGCATGTAATTCCATAAAAAATCATACATCAAATTCACATACTAAAATTCATAAAATATACATATATACTCAATCATTTTAAATTTCCATAATCCTATTTAAAACTTATGTTCATAATATAAAAGTAATTTCCCACTTAACTAATATTTACTCAACAATAGAACTAAGATATGCTACATACTTAGAAGTAGTATTATATATATAATCATAATACTAAAAATTATTTTACTAATGAGGGTTGGGTCTATCAAAAATGGATAGTCTATCATAACGTGGCGAGCTAAGATTTGAATTCTTGCTAGGAGAGACATCCAAATTTAGTACCCGACCATATCTCGAATAAGATTTCTTTTAATAGAAAGATGCCTTTAAGTGATGTAAAAAATTATTCTTAAATAGATATCCAACATGCAAGTTGTAATATCTAAATTTTTAATTAGGAATCAATTTGGGAAAATTGAACTAGATTAAAGGTTAATTAAGGTTAATTAATTTATTTAGGCATGTGATTATTACTTAAGTTGGGCCTAAGGTTGATAATAAGGATGATATAGGATGCCCAAAAGAGGTTTGGCCTTAGACTTAGGCCTAATAGCATAGCCTATATATGGATTTTTGTCTTTGAACCATCTTCCATGATGCATGGTGCATTTGCCAAGGCATGTATTGAATATAAATTTTGCTAGAACATGAAATAGAAATAGGACAGGGAATAAGTGAGGTTGGATGTGAAAATTCATTGCTTTGTTAGGGTTTAAGACTCCAAAGGCTTAGTTAACCTATGTAATATCTTCTCTACCACCTAATCCTTCTCTTAAGTTAGTTTTTGCAAGGAAAACATTAAGGTTGTCCCAATGGTTGGAGTTTGTAACTGAGGGTTCAAATATTGAGGACCCATTAGTATTAAACAAGTGTTTATGAGATTGTTTTAGTTATAGAAAATGTAATGGGGCTTATATATATGAAACCCTAGATTTTTAGGTAAGGATTTGGGTAGAGATTCATAATAGTACATTGTAACTTTGAGTTATAAGTTGATTTTAAGTGAGAATAAAGTTGCTAGGTCTCTAAATATATGAGATGAATTATTGGGAGGAAGATTTAACTAACCTAACCATATAATTAGGGTGTTTATGGATTCAAATTTTAAAGGTAGTTGTGGTAAGAAGCTGACTATAACGGGAAATATTTTGTGGAAGCACAAAAGGCAATATCTACTAATTTTTTTTATATGTGCTCAAGTGATTGATTGAGTTATTTAAAACATCATCTTCATTAACTCAAATGGAATATGATAAAGTAAAAGTATAATTGAAAAAAATATAAATAACTACCAAATGCCCTAAATTTTGGATCAAGTGATGCTTTTAAAAAATAACCTATGTTGCAGTTTATATGGAATATATTGTTTATGTATGTCCATTGCGTGTGTTTTGAGGCCTTAAGTCTAGTTAATAGCATTTGGTTAGAGAATTGGACACTTGACTCATGTTGCATTGGTTGCGGTAGATGTGATTGTTAGGCCATTCTTGTTTTATTTGTTTTTGTGTCTTTTCTAGATGTTTTCAAATTCAAATGATTTGCCATGCTTTCTAAACTTATTTAACAATTTTTTTGGACAAACTTAGACATGTTTTTAAGGGTTAGATTGATTTGTTTTGCTTTTTGGATCCCTTACCAATGTAATTAGATTTTAGAATGTACTTTAAAAATTTTCTATGATAGTAATACTTTATTAATATATTCAATTTCTTTCTACTATATTAGACATATATTTATTTATTCTGACATTTTTTTATGGTAAATTCTTTTCTATTATGATTGGTTTATTTTTATAATTATAATTCTATAAATAATATTTTTATTTTAACTTACTATAGTATGCTCATTTCTATCATGCATGGTAGGTTATCTTATTTATAGTTGAATGCAATATTTTCCTTTTCAACCATATTGAACCTTACTTAATTGGTATTGTTTTTCCACTATGATTGACATATTTTAATTATGGTTAAGCTTATATATATTGGTTTATTAGTTATAGCTCATCTACCATGGTAGGGTTAGTTAGATACGATTTGAGGAATAAGATGTGTTACAAACATCACCTCAATTTGAATGGGTCAGATTGAATGTTGACAATTTAGTTAATTGAATTGGCGTAGTAGTTTGTGGAGGCATCATCTAAGATGAAAATTGGCAAAAAATTCACCAAAATTTATATCTATAATGATTCCATGGAAGCCATTACTCTTATCCAAATGAACACATTTAGAATCAACCTTTTACTCATCACATTAAGAAAATTAGGGAATTAATGATGTGCAATTATATTGGATCATTATTCTCAATTACATCTTTAGAGAAGTGATGAACAGAGTTAGGAGATTGGCTTGCCCACCAAGCAAAATATGAGGATTTGAACACTAAGATTTTCAATAACCCTCCTTTAAGGTGCAAGAATTTTTCACAAGATGACACAATTTAGTCTTTCTTTATTTGCATGATTTATCTGTTACCTTGTAATTTCAAATTAAAACAAAAGGTATTTTAGATTTACGCCCTTAGGCCGTAGAAAAAAAATTATTGAATTCTTTTGTTTGGTTAGACTTTGAAAAGAAACATATACATAAGCTGACATCATTGTCCATTAAGGGGGGAAAAAAACTCTTCCAAGAAATCAAACACATGTTAGTTGTTTTCTAGTCAAAAGAAGGAAAATATGAAAACTTGGTTGAAAATTATATAATATTTTTCACTAATATTCTAACTGTTGAATTTAATTATGTTTGTTTTATAGGTGCTAGAATGACAAAGTTCAGAGGTTTCAGGAAGATGCTACTAGTTTTCCTTTTGCCATTAATTCCAAGTTTGAAGTAATGGAATGTCAAATATTTAGGGGAATATTTTGTGCTTCATACTTCTCATTTATGAAAAGGTTTAGAGGTACATTTCGACTGCCCAGCATTACTACAAAAATAAGTTAATTTGATGTTAAAAATTTAATGGTCAAATAAAAAAAACATCATATGTAATAAGGTGGAGAATAGGGAAGTACTTATTTGACGATTATTTATAACACCTAGAATATTATACCACTAATTTTGACATTTTAGTATAATAATCAGATATAAATTGTTACAAAAAAAATGAATTTTTTTTATTTTACTGTTAAAACCAACAACCATCAAATAAATATATTATGAAATAAAAGATATATGTCTACAAATGATGGTTTTATAAATATGAGATAAAATAACTATAAAAAAATTCAATTTCTATAGTAATGTGGGTTTCTTATGATGCTTTTTCAATATTTTATGATGAGTTAAGTTTTGAAAGCTTCTGCTGGTTCACGAAACAATGAGCTAGATATTGTTTCTAGGGTAAAGGTGTGAATTTAGCCACATACTATTTTTTATGGAGCAGCAGATAGCCTATACTATTAGTTTGTTCAAAATAAATGTTGAACAATGAAAAAGGGAGCATCCAGAGCCTCCTGTTAAAATGATAGTCACGGACGTTAGTTGGCTTAGTGAATGTACAATTTTGACTAGAGCTATATGTACGTGGCTTTAAATGTGGCAAAATTTAATTTACCTAGTGTTTACATAGTGCAAGCTGAAGATGAAAGCATTCAGTAAGTGTGTGCTAAGCCTTAACCTAACTAATGCCTCATCAAGCCAGTGTCGTTTGTACTCTCATCTGAAGCGAGCTTGAGTGTAAGTCCCTTGGTTGAAGCTAACTATAATCTCGAGCCATCAGCAAGAAAATGCGAGGGGTGAAAACCTCCTTTGAAGTGGGTCTCATGTACATAAAGATTCCCATGCTATAAGAAGGTACAGAGGTCAGAAAAGCTCCATTGATATGAAAAAGGGAAGAATCTCGAAGTGAAGTATGAACAAATCTTAAAGGTAACCACTTATTTACACTGTGCAATCTCACTTAAGCCCTCCTTCACTGTGGATTATTGTCTTGGTAGAGTGAAATTTCTGATAAGCCCTTAGATGTCTGAATGTGAGAAAAGGAGTAATGGAGTAAGTGACAACTCACAGTCAATGCTCGAAGGACTAGATCTCCTCTTTTTGATGTTGTCTTCATATAAAAGAGCTAAAAAGGTAATTAAAAAAACTAAGATTATACTGGGTCTTGTTGATGCATCAAATGATTTAGGTCTTGTGGGTGAGGGGAGTGATGTGTCTAATTATTTAGGTCAATTGGGTGAGGGCAGTGAAAGTGATAGATGCAAGCAGATAGAATCTGAAGGAAAAGAAGTCCATAAGAGTAGGAATAAGACAGTTGAGGATGATATAATAGATGTAGAGAAATCAATTAAAGAGTCATACATTAGTATAAATGGCCAATGTACTGAAGTTGAGGGAAATAATAATGTTGGTGTTGATGTAGCAAGTTGGTTGAATAAGTCTTACACTAAAATTGGAGATGATAATGGTGACAATGTTGAGAATGATGGCCATAGTGATGAGGATACTTCATATGAGAGTAAGAATGATGGAGAAAGCTTTAAAGATAGTGACTACAAACAACATTTAGAGGAAAGTGAAGAGAAGACAAGTAGGTCTGACTTGGGCTTGGATGTTGATAGGCCTGTAGAGGAAAATAAGAGGGTTGGGGATAGTGAGGCCTTTTTATGGTTGGCATGACCTTTCTCAAACCCTAATAAGGTGAGGAGGGAAATAAATAGATATGCTATTACACATGGTATGAAGGTGAGACTCTTTAAGAGTAGTCCACACAGGATACAGGCCATACATACTAAAGGCTATCCATTTCTTTTTGTATGTTTCACAAGAAGGGGATAATTCAGGTTTAAAAGTGAAGACATATTGTGGTGAGCATAGATGTGTTAGGGTATTCAAAAACCCTATAGCTTTTACGACTTGGATGGTAGAATACTTTAAGAATAAAGTTCAAGATAGATCAAGTTATAAAATTTTAGACATGAAGAAGGATCTAGAGTAAGATCTAAAGTTATATGTAAGTATCTACAAGTGTAAGAGAGAAAAGAGAAAGATTATAAAAGAGATGGAGGGCAACTATAGAGATGAGTTTTTAAAATTTGGAAGCTTATTGCAATGAACTTAGATTGTCAAAGCCTAAATCTGATGTGAGCATCCATTTGAGTAAAGATGCCTTGGAGAATGGTAAGGGGGTATTCAATAGGATATATGTTTGCTTCAATGCTTGTAAGGTAATATTTTATATCAGCATTGTCAACCTATTTTGCCTTTAAATTTGGTATTTTGTAATGACAAGTGCATGTGTTCATATAAGTAGGTTGAAAGTTAAGTTATCGGCCATTTATAGCCTAGATGGTACTTTTCTCAAAGGAAACGCTAAAGGAATTCTCTTAACTATAGTTGGATTGGATGTAGATGATTCATTGTACCCTATAGCCTTTGGATTGACACAAAAAGAAAACATAGTGAATTGAAAGTGGTTCTTGTAATGGTTCCAAAGATCACTAGAAATTCACAGCAGAGAAAAGGTTACCGTAATGTCTAATATGCAGAAGGTAATTACAGTATGGTTACCTTATATATTAGTTTTGTTACATCATGGTTGTATTATGACTTTATGACTAATCTCATCTTTGAGCTACAGGGTTTAATGTAGGTTGTGCATGAGGTTCTCCCCCATTGTGAGCATAGATTGTGTGGAAGGCATATATATGCTAATTGGAGTAAAATGTGGATAGGAGAAGAGTTGAGCAAAAAGTTTTTTTCATGCACATGGAGTACCTTTGAATAAGAGTTTCAAGACAGATTGAAGAGCATGGGTTCAATGTATAGGCCAGTAGCTGAAGCTTTGGTTTTGTACCTTCTTAGAACATGGGTAAGAGCTTTTTTTAGCAATAGATGTGAGTCCTAGGTAGTAGACAATAATTTGAGCAAGAGTTTGAATGCTTGGATTAATGAATATAGATTTTTGCCTTTGATTCATATGTGTGAGGGAATTAAGTTGAAGATGATAAGTAAGTGGGCTAATAATGATAAGATTAGTAATAGATGGCATTTGGATTATAGCCCAAAGTGCTCTAAATTATTTAAAAGTAATAGACTAATTGCAGCTACTTGTTTTGTGTTTTTTAATGGTGATGAGGGTTATGAAGTTTCTAAAGGTAGTGATAGGCATACTATGTTCCTAGATAGAAAGGCATGTACTTGTAGGGCATGGGATTTGACAGGGATTCCATGCCAGCATGCAATTTGTGTGATGTACCATACCAAGCTTGATCCTTTAACCCATATTTTTGCTTACTTTCACAAGGATACTTTCAAAGCTACCTATAGGAATAAATTCCAACCTATTAAAGGGAAAAATTTTTAGTACACACAAAACTTCCAACCTATAGATCCTCCTCCAGTGTCAAACTTACCTGGGAGGCCTAAAAAGAAGAGAGTAAGGGCTGAAGAATCAACAAGAAGAAGAATGAAAAGACAAGAATTGCATTAATGTCAAGCTCAAGGTGCATCTCAAACAGGTCTTGCTGTCACGAATAAATTAAGCAAAAAGGGAATCATAATAAGATTTAGTATGTGTAGGCAAATTGGACACAACAAATCAAGATGCAAACAGGTAAGTGGGTAATATTATTTGTAATGACTTAAAGTATGTTGTGATTTTTTTTCTCCCTTAAGAAACTGATTTCTTATGTTTTTAATGTAGGCTACAAGAAATCAACCTAGCTAAATATCGAAAACAGGATTAAGCCACCAGAGTAATCAAGTTGCACCCTCTAGGAACCACCTACTAGACAGCTTCAAAAGAGGCCTGTTTATAAGAATAGAACAGAGGTTGGCTTTAGTATTAGAGTGGACCTAGACACTGTTAGAACATTGTATAATGTGAGAAACAATTGTGATTAAGTGTTATTTTCTTCTAATTATGATTAACACTAACCAATAATGGTATTTTCTAGCTTAAAATGTTGTCTAATGTGGTGCTTACTAATGGAATGGCTGCTGAGTACATGGAGTATCATACTGATCCAGAAACCAAATTTTCTATCCCCAGTAAGAGGGAAATAAGAAAGACCAAAAAGAGCACTCTATAAAGTTCCAATGCAGCCTCTTAAAAGATTACATTTTCTGGTGAGGGATCAAGTGTGTCACAACCCTTCAATCTTCCATTCACACCACAAGGACTCATATGGAATAGACAGCTAGCCATCACAACTTCACAACTGCAAGCATAATCACATGTTCAGACTAGAAAGCATCTGTCACAGTAGTTTAGTATTGTATTTTGTGACTTTAATTTCTAGAATGAAGCCTTCGAGCTTTTATTTTATTAGAATGGTGTTAGAATGAAGCCTTCGACCTTTTGTTGTGACAAATCTGGTATTGGAATGAAGCCTTCAAGCTTCTATGACTGATCTGATATTGGTTTAATGACTAGAAATCATGTACATTGATGTTCTAGTTAATTATTGTGTATTTATAACTGTGCATAAGGACTATTTCTAGCATTTTGGGATTCATCCTCACATAAGAAGGCAATGGCTCTTGGCATCTTCATGTCATAACTCTATTTAATCAGACTTTAGTCCCTCATTTTCAAACAAATAATCTAAGGGACAAGTGTTATATATATATATATATAACATAAATAGATTTTCATAGTGACATTAAGAGTTAAATAGACATTCTCAGAGGTTAGCGAATAAACATAGCCAAAAATTGATAAAAAGCATCACTCATATCCCTCTCATTTCAATAGACACACAAACTACAAAAGACAAACATAATCCATGATAAAGTTAGAACTGCCACTGCAATTTTACCCTTCCTTCTCTCCCTGGAAACTTTACTTTCCTTCTTTGCTATCCTTCTCTTAATATTCATCAATTCTGAATAACTCGAACCAAGCTTTGCACCTAAGCCTTCACTGATCTCTCTGCTCCTTAACCTGCAATTAGACTTATATAGCTTGTCTATATGATCTAGAAGCTCCTTAATCACAACCTTTGACCTCTCTCAAGATCATCATCATGCCATGTGAAATACCCACAACCACTTCCCTATCAATTTCTTCAACAATTCAAACATAGGAACTAGAAACCATATAGGTGAATGATAAATTATACATAGATACTAACCTTGTAATACTTTTGGCACCCATAAAATATTCTTTCTGAGTTGCCTTCAATCTATGTCGTCCATCAAGGAGCAACTAATCTACAATGGAATAGTCTCCTCAGACCTTTATATTCGACCTCCCCACCACGTTTCCTTAGCAATGAAACCTTCTATCTACTTGTTATTACGGTAGAAGATGAACCTGATTCAGCTATGGCACTCACTTTGTATAGAAGACTTCCTTCAACAAGTTCTTCTTCTCCTTCTTTGATGCATGATAGTGTAGGTGGGGAGTTATTTCAACATAATGAAGAGTTTACTCACACTAACCTGTACAACGGTCAAATTAGTAGACTGCCATCTATCAAAAAACTAATGTCTGTGACTACTGTTTTGATGGGAGGCTCTAGATGCTCCCTTTTTCATAGTTCAGCATTTATTTTGAACCAACTAATAGTATAGGCTACTAGTTGCTTCACAAAAAATAGTATGTAGCTAAATTCACACCTTTACCCTTATTTCTATTTTGATTTTTTTAATTTCTTTTTAAGTTTTTGAAGTGTTGTTTTTTTTTCTCGGTCGCTTTTTTAATGCCCCCAATAATGTCACATTATGGAGTCTCTTGTTGTAAGCTTTTCATATCTGTGTGTTTTCTGGCCCCAGATGCACACTTAATTTTTCATCTTAGGCTTTGTAATCTTTTTTTTGTTTTGGATAGTAGGTAATGGTTCTACTTTAGTGAAATTTGCCTTTTATTAAAAAAATGTTGAATTCAGCACATATCAATCACGGACCACTTATTTTGATGTAATTATGTATTATATTATATAATTATAACTTAGTACTTCACGTATACCATAATTAGATTTTAGTTTTATTTTGTTAAAATTTAATGGTGGAGCAAAATTATCTCAACTTTAACTGTTTTGGGTTTAAAATGTACTTTTTAAAAGTTTAAAGTTCTAATCATCTTTGGACTTATAATTAAAGGTTAAATTACATATTAAACCATAATATATTATGAAATAAATGATATACTTCTATAAATGAAGGTTTTATAAATATGTCATAAAATAAATCTGAAAAAAATCAATTGTGCAGCATTGAGTTGGATATTGTTTTCCTTTTGGTTTTTTTTTTTTAAAGTTTCCGAAGTGTTGTTTTATTTTTCACGGTCTGTTTTTGTGATTCCCCATGTAAGGTCACATGGAATCTCAAGTTGTAAGCTTTTTATAATTGTGCTTTCTCTGGCCCAAGATGCATACTTAATTTGACATCTTAGGCTTTGGAGCTAATCGTTTTACTTCAGTGAAATTTGCCTTTTATAAAAAATAAAAAATGTTGAATTCAGCACATATCAATTGCTTTAGTTTTCCTCGTTTTGAAAGTCCTAATTGATTACGTCTCTAAATCAATTAAAATACTCAGAATAATGAATTCATTATGCGCCATTCAGAATATAATTATTAATTAATTAAACCAAATCAATAATGTCCATGTTATCCAGGCTGCGAGATGTGAGCCCTTCACTTTTATTTTTTTAGTTGGATGGTCTTTGAAAGATTTTTTAAGATCACTTGGGTACCTTAGGTCTGCCCATCAAATTGAGAGAAAGCCAAACTAATTTGAATCAAGTCATATCAAAAACTCTTAACTTTACTATTAATTAATATTAGGATATTTTTAAAAATTTAAAAGTCAAGACTTTTTATTAAAAATATATTTTTTCTAGAAATCCATCCATTTCTGGAGAGAAACCATGTGACATTCATGTCTCATTTTTCTCCTTTAATTTTTCTTTTTCTTAACTATCTAAAAAAAGAAAATATATCTTTTTCCAAATTTCTTTTATACTTTTCTCTTTTCTCTATTTTTCTTTTCATCCAAATATGCAGTAAGAATAATAAACATGGTATGACCTTCATATCTCTTTTTCTCTGTTTTTTTTTCCTTTTCTTTTGACTATCTGAATAAAAAATTATATATTTCTCCAAATTTCTTTTATACTTTTCTCTTTTTTTTATTTTCATCCAAATATAAAGTAAGAGTAATTAATATTATATGACCTCATGTCCCTTTTTCTCCTTTATTTTTTTTCTTTTTGACAATCTAGATAAAAAATATATTTTTTCTCTTGATTTCTTTTATACTTTTTTCTTCTTTCTTTTTTTCTTTTTATCTAAATATGAGGTAAGAATAATTAATCAACAAGTGGTTGGTCCTACACTAGCAAGGAAATTAATATAATTTAATCAAAAATCTTGAGTTTAAATCATATAAAATGATGACAACCCTAGTCAGAGTTGTTGGCTTTTAAATACCCGAGGGTTTGCTACTAATTAACATTATATGTTCTAAAAAAAAAATGATTGCTCCATATTTGAATCATATAATTTTTATACCAAAATCAAACGGAAAAATTATTTCTTGAAAACGATGCACAAGTGATGACAAATACAATTTTTTTATAATCACGATGTAAGGGCCTATTTAGTTTCTGGTTTCAAAGACAGTTTTTTGTTTTTTAAAACAAAAAAATTTAAAAAATTATTTGAATAAGTATTTTTAACCTAAAAATAATTGTTCCTATTTTTTTATTTTTTAAAATAAAAAATAAAAAAATATTAAAATTATTTAAATTTTATTTTTCTTGTTGTCAAAACACATTACATTTAATTATTAAAAACTACAGTTATTCGGACTGATAATTATTATAAGTGATCACCATTAACCTCAAATGAACATCACTATTGGTCAATTTTTTTATTTTAAAAATATTTTAAAATTAATATAACTAAACATATTTTAAAAAATATATTACAAATTTGTTTTTAAAAATAAAAAATAAGTACAAAAACCAAACAGATTTGAATTGGTGATTGTATTTAGTACAGGTATTGAGTGCGTGTATTATCTAAACTATTAAAATTTATATCAATGATTATAAATTTATTAATTTTAAGTAAAATATAAATTTATAACTATTAATTTAGATTTCAACAACTTTAATAATACAAGCACTCAGTATCTATATTTAATATAGTTATCAAATCTAAATCTAAACTGAAACAAGTCCTAACACTCACACCAGGGCATTCACGATCTCAAGTATTGCTGGTTAACTCATTTTTGGAAACAAAAATTTTGAAAAAAAATCAAATACTCCTGAAATCCTAATTTTATATTATTGTTTTAAAATCACAAGTTTCCTCTGGAATTTTCGTGTTTCGTGATCATCATTATATCATCACTTCACCAAAGTCGAACCTGAAGGTGGAAAGTGGAAAATTTAATTCAATCAAATGCTATCGTCTTTAAAGTTTCCAGTCACAATCTCTCTCTCTCTCTCTCTCTCTCGCTCTCTCTCTCACGCGTACACGCCTTTGCTTTCACATTTCTGTCTTTGAATTTATTGTTTGACTTCATGGCCAAAAATAATAATAATAATAACATCCTTTAATTTTTCAAAAGTAGCATTGTAAAAGAATTTTAACTCGTACTGTTCAGTTTTTTATGAAATTATTTAGAAATTGAATAATTTTAAGAACTGGAAGTACCATCTTGCATCATTTAATTTATACGATATTTACGTTACTTTTTATAAATGATAAAATTTTACATAATATATTGAACCATCAACTTTATTCCGTATTATGTTTTCATAATATAATTAGAATTTTCTATATTTATTTTCAAAACATAATTATAAGATTCAATAAAAATATAACGTGCATCATTAAAATGTAATAAAAGCGAACAAATTATTAAAATGTCTTCAAGAATTAAACTCAATAATTACTATCCTAAAATTATGAAAATTTAAAAATATTCTAATTAACCATGCTAAAAACCACCAAACTGCTTGTTGGCAGTGGTAGGGGCTTGTGTTAATTAAGGAAGTGGTTGAGAATTCAAATTTCAATTCTGATGCATGTAGTAACTTACTCTTTATGCCTCAAAAAAATAACGATGCTAAAAATCTCAAACTTTTTTTTTTTTTTGCATGTACATGACCTGCATCTCACTATTAGAGATAACCTTATTCATGGTATGGTCATATAGTAAATGAAGGCACCACTCTCAATGAAAATTCAAATATTAATTCACTACGTACATTGAGGGCCAACTCTGAAAGTTTTGAGGTTTAAGGCAGAATTATTATAGAGGTATAATATCTGTAATGTATCTCATAAATTTTTATATTATATTTTTGTCTTTGTGAGTTGAAAAATCACTTATCAGTGTTTTATGATAAAATAATTCTAATATTTTATTTTTAATAAGAAATAGACATAATTCATTCCATTTATATTGTAATATAGTTTATCTTTGATAGAATTTAGAAAATTTTAAAATTGAAAACTTATTTAAATGATAGCAATTATTATTGATATTGTGTAATTTTAAACTAAAATTTTCATTAAAATATCGTTATATATATATATATATATCCTTCACTTTTCATTGAATTTATACTCTGTATATATTTGTGAAGAAATAAAGTCATTGTCCTTATAATTTATCTTTAAACTTAAATGAGGCCTATAATTCATGTGAGGCCCTAGGTGATGACCTAAAGGTAGCCACACTCTACATTATGAGAAGCAAGATTATATTATTTAGCTAAACCCAACCCCGTTGATTGAAAAGTTAAAACTATTTCTTTTAACTTTGTAAAGAAAAATTCATTTATGGTCAAGATTTTAAATGCTTTATTTATTTATTATCAAAGATACTGCAGCTTTCATTAAACTGAAAATAACGTCCAGGACAAAACAATAGCAGAAGTAGAAGTAACATGAGAGGACTTGATAGCTTAATCTGCCTGAGGTTAGAATAGAAGACAAAGAAGTTATTAAGTATTAAATTAATTAAGAGCTTTTGAGCATGCGCGTGTTATCATTCTTTATTAACGTCAAAGTTAATGGAATTGATATGAAATATAACTATGCCAAAGGATTATATTAAAACAAAATCTATCCCAAAGTTAAATGATTAAAAGTATAATTTAGCTCTTCACCAAAAACAAAAAACAAAAATAGAAGCATACTTTAGCTTATACTCTATATATATATATATATATATCGTTTTCACCTTAATTGTCAAAGAAAAGATAAATATTTAGTTTTGGCCTTGTACGCATGCTGCGAGGTGCAACGCAAAACAAGAGAAGTCAAACGATACATTTTTGGAGTAAAGAATAAATTTAATTTATTATAAATTATATTTATTTTGTTAGAAACAATTAACATATAATTTCATGTTTCAAGTGATTACATCACTACACTATCTTTTCATAAGTTTATTTAAACTTATGAATTTGACAAAGTAGAATGCCTCATGTTCTATGAAAGGTGTGAGGTCTTGAGTACGAGCTCTTAATTGTGGCGATGGAATTAAAAAAAAAAAAAAAAGATGCCCCATGTCCCTTGAATGCCCTATTCTACTCATAATTGAAAAAAAAAAAAATAGACCACTAATCAAATTGGAATTCCAAATATTTTGTAAATATTTCTCAAAATTATATGTTTAAAATTTTTACTCTTGAATTAAAAATTTTCATTTTAAATTTTTAATTTCAACATTTTAAAGTTTCATTATAATCTTTGCTTCAAATATGCAATTAAAAAATTCCTCGTTTTTTCGTTTTCAAGTTTGTAAATTAATTTGGCTGGCAAAACCAAAATATGTATCATCAATATTGTTATGTATTGATTAAACTAATAGTGATGGTTATATAAAAGTATCATTAATTGATCAAAAAAATTACAAGAAAAGACTGAATAATTACAAATAAATACTATATAAAAAAATGGGTTAATGAGCAAATATGACCTTGAAGTCTTGCTCGAAAATTATTCTAGACTCTAAACTTTTAAAATATGTAAAATAAATTCTAAACTTTTAAATTCATAGCAAAAAAAACCCTAACCATTAACTTTTAAACACCATTATTATCCACGCAAATATTGTGAAAGTCAAGGTTAAATTTATAGGAAAATAAATCCTGAATAGTACCTGCATGGATAGTAATGAAGTTAAAAAGTTAACGATCAAGGTTTATTTTTATATTTTAATAGTTCAGAGTTCAAGGTGATTTTTGAGCAAGAATTTGGGGTTCTATTTGCTCACTAACTCTAAAAAAATTAATGAGGATTAATTTCTATGAATTACAAGTAAATACAAAGAGATAAATGTTATTTCTTTAATATGTGAATGACTAAAATTTAATTTTGACCAAATATTTTGACCCATTATCAGGTGATTATTAGACCACCATTATTTACACCAACAATTAATAAAAATATCTTTTTAATAATATCTATAATAGAATATCAATATTTTAATATTTGATAGTTTAAATATCGTTATTATTATTTATAAATAATCCTACTAAATTTATAGTTCTTCTATTGAAAATTAAAATCTCAACTAAACTGAACTATTATATTTGTAAAAAAGTGCATTCACTTTTTAAATAAAAAATACATTAGTTAAGTTGTAATTTTTAGATAAATTGTAAATATCAAAAGTTAACATATAAATTGTGTGTGAAATATTTGTAAATAATAATATTTAAATTATTATATATTATATTATTAATATTTAATAAGATATTATTAAAATATATGTAATATTAACTTTGAATTTTTTATAATTTAAGAAACTTAATTGATATTAATTTTCTTATATGGTACCTATTTATATCTATTCAGGTCCTTTTATGTAATTATCTTTGTCATTTTTTTTTTATTTTGGATGTTCTTTTTGTAATTTTTTATCAACTAATTATCAAAGTTAACTTTTGTTAATGGTACAAGAACATTGCATCATTTTCAAACCGTTGAAAGGAAATGAGTTTAGGATACCAAACACTCCTTGATATATAGTTTAATGGCTAATTTGTCCTTCTTTAACCTTTTTTTTAATTAACTTGTTAAGTGAAATTGACTTTTTAACCACATCAAAGAGAAAGGTATTAATATAAAATATAATAAAGTTGAAGGATTCAAACAAAACCTCCCGCAAAGTTGAAAGTCTAGAAGACTGCTAGAATTATACTTTAGCATCTACTATAATATGTGTGCTTGTGTGTATTCGTTTTCACCCAAACTTTTGCCTATAAATTTCTGTATATATGCTGCGAGGTGGAAATATACATGCAAAGTCTTGCAAAGATAGAAAAATACACAAACAAATTAAAACAAAAAAGGAGAGAGAAACCATGGCTTTTTTGAATTCTAAAGAGACTCGTCCTAATGAAGAGCAAGAGGATTCATATGCTCTTTTGGCCATGCTTCAGTGTTGTAGCCAAATCTACTGTGCAGTTCTCAAAGCTTCACTTGAGCTTGACTTGTTTGACATCATAGCTAAGGAAGGAGGAAGACACGTTTCAGCTTCAGAAGTTGCCTCAAAGCTTCCAAGTTCATCTCAGCACAAAGACTTGGCTTTCAGGATCGATCGTCTCTTGAGGCTTCTTGCAAGTCACTCTCTTCTGAATTGTTCAGTTTGTGAGAAGGAAGATGGTGACACTGAGAGACTCTATTCGATTTCTCCTGTGGGAAAGTACTTTGTTAGTCATGGGGACGATGATAGTGGATACTTGACTCTCTCATTCATTTGTCACAAGGCACTTATGGATGCTTGGTAATTTTTTCCCCCCTTCAAAAAACAAATACTCCCTTCAAGTTAGGTTTATTAGATTTCATGCAAAGCAAGCGATCGATCCACAATCTAGTTACCTCAAAAGAATTATTTGATTTGATTAAATATATTTATTTATTGTTTCTAGGAAAAATACAACGGTAGGTCCTTATACTTTGATTGTATTTTGTATTTAGTTCTTATATTTTTTTTTTCATTATTCTTAGTCCATTTAGGTTGGTCAATCTCCAATATAATATTAGTACTTATAGTTTTAAAAATGCATATAAAGATCATAAATTGTTGATATTGAAATAATTAATTTCGCTGACATGTAATTACTTAACTTTAGTAATCGATCCCTTTACTGACATAGAAACAAATTGACCAGGTCTTGAAAATAAAGGCAAGGAAAAATGTTTTTTGAACTTTTAACTAGACAGAGTTAATTTATTTCCATGTTTGCATATTTTTAATTGCTTAGTTGATAATAGAGCAAAATGGCATTGTGTAATCCATATAGCCAACTTCACCTGGTGGAATAAGGCTTATTGTTGTTGTTGTTGTGTTAATTCATGGTCCTTTTCTGCATTTTTAAAGCTATAGAGAAAAAGTTACAAATGGATCAAAATAAAGGGACTGAGAAAAATAACAAAATAAAGCTATAAGTACTGATAACAAAACACAATCAAAGTATAGGGACATATTGTTATATAAGTTTTTCCTTATTTCTGTTTTGATGTAGGATGAATTTTAAAGTGGCAATTGTAGAGGAAGACAATGACTTATTCAAGAAAGTCCATGGAATGCCAATGTACCGATACGCTGAGATAGATCCAACATGGAACAACATTTTCAACAAAGCAATGGCCAACCGTTGCAACATAGAGATGAGAAGAATATTAGAGATATACAAAGGATTTGAGGGAATATCAACACTTGTTGATGTTGGTGGTGGAACTGGCCAAAACCTCAAAATGATTGTCTCAAAGTATCCTTCAATCAAGGCCATCAATTTTGATTTGCCCAATGTTATTCAAAATGCACCACTTCATCCAAGTACATCTCAAGTTCATTATCTCTAATTCTTTTTATGTTTACACTCCTTCCCTCCAGTTCTAAATGTAGGAGCTAGTTAACTAATAATTCCTTATATAGATTCATGAAATTAGGTTGGCTAGTTATATAATTTCTATTGGAACTACCCCTGTTAATTGTTTCCAATTAATACAGGCGGTTTTAATTTAAAAAAATAATAGATGAGGGAGACAAAGAATATTGAAGTCTTACTTTAAAATTTAAGAAGCAAACTCTTTAGCTAGCTCTTATATTTAAGATCGAATGGAATTTTTTAAATTTTTGGGTTGGTTCAGATAATTAGAATTCTCAATTGGGCCTCAAATTTTATGAAGGGATCAAGCATGTTGAAGGGGATATGTTTGAAAACGTTCCGAAAGGTGATGCCATTATGTTGAAGGTTAGTGCAAAATTTGTCATCTTAATTAGTTTCAACTTCTTATTATATTCCTGAATATTAGATTGCAGTCCTTAGTTATCAAAGTAAATATAATCTTTATATTAGGGACTTGTTTGGTTTGATCTCTTAAGTTCATAAAATATCATTTCAATTCTATAACTATAATATTGTTAGTTTTAAATGATTATTTTTGTGTCATTATTGTTATTTTCTTAAAAAAATTAAACTTAATATATTAACATTTGAGAATCTTTTATCAATACTCAGAAATTCAATTTAGGAGTTTTTTTTTATTGATGAAACTAATGATGTTAAGGACTGAAAAAACACTTTATAAAACTAAGGGACAAAAATAAAATCTTATGTAATTAAAGGGCAAAAGATGCACTTTAGCATAAAACTATTTTGTAAACTAGTTAAAGGACCAAAATTTGTTTGTTAATTTAAAAAAATTAGAATCAAAAAATTGGCTGATAGAAGTGGTCAAAAGTGGTTAATAGTAGTGGCCTATAATAGTGGTTAGTTTGAATTGAAGGTAGTTTACAATAATTAGATATAGTGTGCTTTAAAAATTAAAAGTAAAAAAAGAAATCAGAAACAGTTCTATGTTTAACATTTTTTGTTTTTTAAAACAAAAAATGAGAACAGTTTTGAATATATTTAAATTTGAAATACTTACCCAAACAATTATTGATATTATAAAAAAAATAAAAATAATTTTGAAAAATAGAAATCAAGCATGCTCTAGATTTGTTGTCCGTTTGGCTGTTAAAAGCATATAATAAGTACAAAAACTTGACTAAGATAAAAATTCATGTTGAATAATTAGTACAGCACGTTAGTCAAATGAAAACATTCAATGCATGAATCGCATGTGTGCATGCTTGTTGGTTAGGTTAAGTTGACTAATTTGAGACATCATAATTAACAAAGTGATCTTAGTGGTGAGTTCGAATGATTTTTCAAATCCATACCAGTTTTTCCCAGCATATATCGTGACTTCTTTAGACAAATATTTTAAATTTACAAGCATGTACTCCCTCAGTTTCTATATATAAAAGAAAAAAAATATATCACACAGTTTAAAAAAATTAATTAACTATAATAAATATGTCTGAAAATAAAAAAATTAGACTAAAATATCCTATATTAATTAACATAAGCGTGCATTATTTATTTCTCATTAATATAAATTATAGGGGTGATTTAAAAAATGCTTATTGAAATAGGTGATTTTACTCATATAAAAAATAAGTAAAAATGATAGTTTCTCTTATAAATAGAAATGAAAGGAGTATATAGTATACCGTTCTCATTCACAACATCATGAATATTGCTTTAGAATCCCTCCGGTCTAAAATATTAAATTGTATTTTTTTTAGCTAATCTTGTTTCAAAATATAAGTAATTTAGTATTTATAGAAATTTTTTCTCCTTTTACCCATTTTATTAATCAACAAAAATTCTTGTATTTATTGTAAATTTATGACCTACTTACTCATTATAATAAATTGGGACTTAGGGTAAACAGAGAAAATAATATATATTTTCATGTGAATAAAAAGTTTATTGCAGATGGATTATTGTTGAAAGCTGCTTATATATATTTTGGAACAGAAGGAGTATGCTATAAAAAAATCATGGGATCCATCAGTTTTAAACTTGTTTTATGACCATTTATACCATATACCAATGAATCTTCTAACGTTGTGGGCAATATACATGTTTTGTAGGCTGTATGCCACAATTGGTCAGATGAAAACAGCATAAAAGTGCTGAGGAAATGCTATGAGTCGTTGCCAAAAAAGGGAAGGTGATAGTGATGGAGTTCATAATGCCCGAAGAAATTGGACCAACAAAGGAAGCCAAGTTCGTGGCAAGCTTGGACAACATCATGTTTCTCTCATGATGGAGAAGAAAGAACTGAGAAAGAATTTGAATCTCTTTGCAAACATTCTGGTTTTTCTGGTTTCAAAATCGCTTGTCGTGCTTTCTCTGCTTTAGGAGTTATGGAGTTCTACAAGTAATTATACAGAGTGATCTTATATAACATTCTCTTATTTCAAAGGGTTTGTTTAGAGGTTTCTCTTAGTGTACTTGGGTTGAATATATATGATAAGAATAAAGTTACTAAAACTAACTAAAGCTAGTTCAAGTGGATAGGATGAGGTTGGACATTAGTAAATGTCCAAAGTTTAACTCCTCTTGGTGTAATAACACAAAGAATAAAATATTTTATGTTGGGTTTGAATAGATTTAAATTTTTTGATATATATATATATATATATACTACTATATCTATATCTAGGATTAAAGTTTATTTTTATTTATGAACTTTTTTTGAGGAGCAATGGGTATCTTGACTACTAAATGGGCCAATTTTCTTTTAACAAACCATATTTTTCAAGGAGCAAAAAACCCCTCCGTTAACACCCATTAACTTTTCATTTTAGCTAATGTAATGTGTGTGTGGGCCCACACATAATGATAGGTGGACTCTAACCAAGCCATTAGTGCTAATTTGTCTCTAAACTCTTTTTTCAAGATTACTGGGAACCCTAAAGTCTAATTAAAATAAATTTAATAAATATTATTAAAATATTAATATTTAAATGTTGAATAGCTATTAAATATTTTAATGTTGAATAGCTTAAATGTTATTATTTATAAATATTGACCTGATGAGAAAATTAATATTGATTAAGTTCCTTAAAATTTTTAGGTGCTGCCCTAATTTTTGGTCAATTAATAATTTTCTTCCAAAATATTGCATTATCTCTATTTTTTCTTCTCAAAAAAAAGGTTCAAGAAAAAATTAATCCCACTTATTAATATAAGATAGCCAATGCTCCCTTAAAAAAATTCAAGGGTAAAAACGAACATTAATCCTATATATTAAGAACTCTTGGAAAGAATTGTATTCACAAATTATGGGAATGCATGCCACTACGCACTTTATCAACAAAAATAAATTCATAATCTAGCTGTCACTGCCTTCTTTTCTAGTTCTATGTATTATTTTGAGTGGCATGTACCTATAATTTGAGTTAAAAAGTGTTTTTTGTCTCTCAATTATCGTTGCAAGTGTGTACTAGGTATATCTTTAACTATTATTAGAGCAGTATTGCTACCAGTATCAAAATCATTGTACTATTGCCATTGACAAATGGGCATTAACATTGACCATTAAGTTATAATATCGAAATAAAATTAATCATCACTACATTGTTGTAAAAATTTGTTGGTCTTACTTTAAACTATTTTTACAACTATCGATGTCACAAGGCTCATTGGGCCCAAGCCATATTACTATCATTATTCATGTTTTAGGGTTTAATCTGTTAGAGTAATTCTAGAACCTAGTTGGTAGCACATCTAGGGAAAATATTTTTTATGATTTTATAAGATTTAGTTAGATTTAGTTTTGTGTGTGTGTGTGTGTGTGTGTGATATCGTAATCTAACCTAAAAGATCGATCATTATATACTGCACAAATTGATAAATTAAACAAGTGATTATTGCATTGAATTCTTCATGGTATCAAAGTAGAGATGATCTAATTTATATTCATTCTCAATACTGAATGTTAAAATGGAGATGGTTTGTTGAAGAACATAACCCCACTTCTTTGATGATGACAATCATAAACCATTAAGTGCTAAACGATGCTTACTCCTCAG
>NW_026556780.1:0-31364 GCF_029017545.1 Prosopis cineraria
CTTGATCTTCACAACAATAAACTCTCTGGCCAGCTCCCAAAGGAGTGCGATCTTTGAAGAAACTCAATGAGTTGAATTTGCGAACAATGATATTAATGGCAATATTCCTGATGAAATTGGGAGTTTGTCCGTGCTTAATTTCCTTGATCTTTCCCCACAATCAACTTTCAGGGAAAGTTCCTCGTGGTTACAGAATTTGAAGCTTAATCAGCTGAATTTGTCTTATAATCGACTTTCTGGAGAGCTTCCCCCTCAGTTGGCCAAGGATATGTACAGGACTAGCTTTTTGGGTAATCCTGGTTTGTGTGGGGATTTGAAGGGCCTATGTGATGGAAGTGACGAAGTTAAAAATGCAGGTTATATTTGGTTGCTTCGAGCCATGTTCATTGTGGCCACTTTGGTGCTTCTCATCGGTGTGGTCTGGTTCTATTTCAAGTATAGGAACTTCAAGAACGCAAGAAGAGCCATTGATAAATCAAAATGGACATTGATGTCGTTCCATAAACTGGGTTTCGGCGAAGACGAGATTCTGAACTGCCTTGATGATGACAATGTGATAGGAAGTGGATCATCAGGGAAAGTTTACAAGGTTGTACTTAGCAATGGGGAGGCAGTTGCTGTGAAGAAACTATGGGGAGGTGTCGTGAAGGACATCGAGAGTGGTGATTTTGAAAAAGGTCAGGTTCAAGACAATGCTTTCGATGCAGAGGTTGAGACTCTAGGCAAAATCAGGCATAAGAACATTGTTAAGTTGTGGTGTTGCTGTACTACCAGGGACTGCAAGCTATTGGTGTATGAGTACATGCCTAATGGAAGTCTCGGAGATTTGCTGCATAGTAGTAAAGGAGGGTTATTGGATTGGCCGACGAGGTATAAGATAGCGGTTGATTCTGCAGAAGGCCTCTCATATCTGCATCATGACTGTGTTCCTCCAATTGTTCATAGAGACGTAAAATCCAACAATATCTTGTTGGATGGTGACTTTGGTGCAAGGGTGGCTGATTTTGGTGTAGCTAAGGTGGTTGAAACCACTGCAAAGGGAGCTAAATCCATGTCCGCCATAGCTGGGTCATGTGGGTACATTGCACCAGGTTAGTTAACAAAACTTTCATGTTATGTTTATTGATTAGTATTTTTACAGTATTTGATTTAATGAATCCAAAATGCATAATTTTGTTTAGTACATCTCATGTTGTGTTTGCATTATTTAGAACTTCAACTTCCTGTTACGTATCCATTCACTAAATATAATTAGCATACTTGATTATGTTTTGCATGATTTGTCTCACTTTGGAGTCTAAAATTGTTTGTCTGGTTTCTGGAACAGAATATGCATATACTCTCAGAGTGAATGAGAAGAGTGACATATATAGTTTTGGCGTTGTCATACTTGAGTTAGTTACCGGAAGGCGCCCAGTAGACCCAGAATTCGGGGAAAAAGACTTGGTTAAGTGGGTCTGCACCACCATAGATCAGAAAGGTGTGGATCATGTACTTGACTCCAGACTTGATTCTTGTTTCAAAGAAGAGATTTGCAAGGTCCTCAACATCGGCCTCATGTGCACTAGCCCACTTCCAATCAACCGCCCTGCCATGAGAAGGGTGGTGAAGATGTTGCAAGAAGCAGGCACGGACAGCAATCAAACAAAGGCATCAAAAAAAGATGGCAAGTTGTCACCATATTACTACGATGATGGCTCTGATCATGGAAGTGTAGCTTAGTTCAACTTCTTGTCAAGTGCTATTTTGGTTGTGAAGGAGAAAAAAAGCTGCCGCCTGCAAGCCTTTTCTTTTTACATGTAGAGAGCCTACATAACATCCCTCCAAGTTTTTTTCCAGTCACGGGTTTGCCTCACAGAACTTGAAAAGAAAAAAAGATATGAAACCTTTTTTTGGGGGGACTTAATTAATTTACTTTCTTGGATTTTCTTATTCTCACACTGTAAAATAGGTCCATATTTAAATGAGTGTTTGCATGACTACTGCTAGAAATGATATAAATATATATATTTTCACTGTTTTGAAAGATTCAATCGTCTCTGAGGCTCTGTTCACTAGGTACTTCATAGTGCATATTGTAGAACCAGTTGCATCAAAATAGGGTCTTCACTGTAGAAAACATGAATTACTTTCACGTACTGGAATTCCCCAAGCATAGGAACGAACTTACTGATGAATCATGCATACATACACTCTGGGACTTTCCCACATAAATGCTTTTGAATGTTCTGTGGTTGAGGATTTAACCTTTCACAGTGCTTCGGGTATGTGCTGGGTACAGCTATATAGTAAGCTGATTTAATGGGGTTGTTAGGTGGGCTCATTCTCACATGGCCCTGCTCATTAAATTGCAAGTTCCATCGGTTTGTGCTGATTACTACCCCTGTCTGGATATCATTTATATATATATATATATAGATATATATCCTTATGGGCAATGACTTTACGGTTAATGATGGTACTGATATTTATTTTTTAAATTCTTTTTTGAGAAGCCTTTTGGGATTAAACCCAGAAATGGAATCTTGCCACAAGGTTCTTGTCCTGGTTTATGGTGGTTTTTGTGATATACTTCAACCTTGGCGTGGGAAGAAAGAAAAGGTGAATTGAATTTGTTGTAAAGAAGGATGAAAGATGGGGTTTGGTTGTGTGACGTTAGTTTGGCAGTACAGTACAGAGTTGTGTTAAGTGCTAACTGCTAAGTAACAAATATAATTTGGCGCGCTCATTATTTCTGATGCTCGCGTGTGTTTGTCTGTGTCTTTACCGCCCATGCGGATCTTTTGTCTGATAGTTTTGCTCTCCAAGTGTTTAAAACTAGTATGAGTCCGTGAAAACTGAAAAGTTTGAGTTTGAAAAATAAGTGGTAAAATTATTCTTTCCAGTCCTTGTAACTCTATTGAGTTCAAAATATGAACAGTTTTTTTTTTTAAAAATTCGCAAACCAATAAAATTATCATTATTATAAAAATATATATTGGTTTTCACTTTTATCCTTAGTTTTAATTATCAATGCATTTTATAATAAGTAAGAGATTTATTTACATTAATAAATACAAGGGAAAAATGATTTTTTTTTACATATACTAAGTTGTTTATATTTTGAACCAAAATTGGTTAGAAAAAAATGCTTGTATTTTGAATTAAAGGGAGTATAAGTTATTTTTAACTACTTAAAAGTACATAGGTTAGTTAAAATGATAAAATTATTTTAAAAATAAATCACTTTCTAATTTTGTCTCTACATTTTAAAAAGTAATTTAATGTGTGGGAAGGATTTTCTTGAATATTAAAATATTTTACTTCTTTTAAAATTTGTTGAAAGGTATTTTTGGAATTGTATATCAAAGATTACAAAAATCAAGAAAAAGTTATTTATATAAAGGCTCAAAAAAAAAATTTTAGAATGTGGCTTATAAAAATAAGAGTATTACTCATATGATTGGTTAAAGCTCTTACTCTCCAATAAAAAATATAAAATATTTTTAATCTAATTTTGTATCTCAATAAATTAGTTAATTATTTTCAAACTAACACCATCTTTTATATTTATTTTTTTTTAATAGAATGTTTTACTTAAAAATAAATATAAATGATTCATTTATTAAGGACATTTTTGAAAAAAAATATATTAATTGCGCCTTAAAATATAAAAAATGCCTTACATTTTTAATGTAGAGAGTATATTGAAGTCTTGAGAACTTGATAATTAGTAGTACTGTACATCAATTAAGAAAATTATTTAAAATTAATTAATTCTTAAAAAAATTATAACTTATCAAAATTATTCTCAATCAATTTAAAAAGTAAAATTCTTAAAGTTAATAAATATCAATCTAAACAAACCACTGTCAATCTCTAACGTCATCCTTAACATTACTAAATACATAGGACACCAAATATAAAACACTGTTATGATAATACAAGGGTTAAAAGAATATTTAAGAAAATGGAATCCTGAAAAAATCTTTTTTAACAGATTATTTGAGCTCAAACTATGATTTCAAAACAAATAAACAAGACAACGAAAGTATGAAAATTCATCACATAAATAATGAGTAGAAGGGAACAACTTCTCAATAACAGGGCACAGTACACCGCAGCATAGTGCATTGTCTGCTGTGGTGGACTGCATAGAAAACATCCCTCTTTGTGCCTCGAATAGTGTCACGCGTCCCCTGTCATGACAGCAAATTACTGTTATGATAGCTCACTAGGCCAACTTTCGAAACGTGCCATTTCACCATCCAAAGTCCGATTCAAGCGTCTACATGTAACTCTTAAAGTCACCTAACTTTTGGCATCAGTCTTATATCCATACACTAAGTCAAATGAGATTTGGACACCCAAACCTAAAATGATACTTTTTCTCTCAAAAACCATTACTAAAGTGCCCAAACTCCCAAATTAAGTGTCAATAATTGTAGAACTACTCGAACCAACTCAAATAACCCCCAAACAACCTGTTCAAACATAAAACCACAATAATAGTAGTCTAGACAAGATTTGGCCACCAAAACCCCAATTTCAACATAAATTTTACAAGGGGTAACATCCTGACATAATCAATCTAATGGCCACTCTCACATATGAATTAATGCAGAAACTAACACTTACACTAGTATCTTGACCTTTTAAAGCCAATACAGCACATTAACACATCCCAAGTTGAGATACCTACATTTTATAATAGGAATCATGCAAGTGCGTTACAAAATAATATATATGTCCTAAGTTGGCATATGCATACAATATTCATTACAAACCAAAGTAAATGAAAGGGACTATATAATCACTACCTAGTTCCCTCAATACTCAGTTGTACCTTCCTTTCCTTGCCCCTATTAGAGCCTTTACTTGAAAAATAACCACGAGGTGAGTCGAAGACTCAGTAATCAAATAGTCTAATCAACTACTTGTGTGTGAGAATAGTTTATGCATATGTGAAGTGGCATTATAAACATGTAACAAGTCATATGAATCCACACATATGAATACAGTATGATATGCATGATTTACACACTACCGTATACCCTACTTATGTCTTTCAATTGAATTTGTGGGCTGACGATTTGATAGGATCAAGTTTATGTGACTGAATTGGCTTAAGCTCACCATTAGTAGGAGGCAGCCCTATCCAAGAGCACTTTCGCCTACTATGGACCACAAATTCCCCCTGTCCATGAATATTAGGGGTGTTGATGCTCAGTCTACCTCACATAGTATTGAGACTTTCAAACAATATAATACTGAATACCGAGGCCTCCATGGTGCTAGCGTATCATATAAATTTTCAAATAATGTCCCAACAACACACTAGAGTGAACTCTCACCCTCTCACAATGATTATGCCAAACATACTCAATGCTCCAACACATAATCATAACATATAAATTATCACAATTTTCTCATTTCCACTTAAATCATATAGTTTCGTAAGTAGTCATAAATAAAAATAGTATTTAACTTTTCAAACACTAAAACATTAAAATAACTTTTCATTCCACTTCATGTAAATTCAAAATCATAATTTCATATTATTACCATACTACTACCAAACCAAAATTCAAATATCATTAATCAAAAATTCACTTAATTTGACTAAAATACCCTTATAAACATTGGAAATTTTCAAAGTTGAAATCCAGGATGTTATATAATCTTAATTGTCAAAACTTCCTCCTCCTAACTCCTAACCTAATTAGTAACTAGTCACGAATCTAAACGAGGTTCATTTGGATTACATTTAGATCTCATCCTTTCGATACTATAAGATCTAACTAAATTCATGATTCAATCCATTTGGCTACATTTGTAATTTGTAACACAGACTCGAAAGCTTCTCATATTTCACCTTAGCCCACAATCTTCTACCATCAAGATGCTTCATTCATAAACTAGCAATAAGAGAACAATGAATTATTGCTACTACTTAGACTCTCAAGAAGCTCCTTATCATCTTATCACTCTAAATTAAGATCTTTAGCTAGCACAAGTCTACCAAATTTTTCTCCTAAAGTTATTGCATTCTTTAGACTCATAGCTTCAAGAGGCACATTGTGTAATTGGATCCAATATAGACAATTATCAAGATCATTCTCATGAATGATAGCATATTGACCTCTTTCTTGCAAGTAAAGCAAATGAACTTGCACAAACCAAGGTTTACCTTGTAGGGTTTGCCTACCTTCGTCAAACTTTAGAACATTGAATAAGAATAAATTCTCTCAAATTTTCAACATTTCAATTCCTTCTTTAATATTCCAAGCCTTCTGCAACATCTTTAACATTATATTATGGTCAATGCTTTTCTTTACCACTAGTTTTTTAGGCAGCATAAACTTGCATTGCGTACCCTTACTATAGATTGAGAAAGGAGGGAAAATGATATCAGTGAATAGCCAGCAAAAGATAATCCTAGCAAGGCTTTATATATTTGTCATTATATAGTGCATTCTATCATACAATATACAATGATGTGTTGACACATGTACAGTCATACAAATGAGGAAATATCTACAAAATCATAACAAACATGTACTGCAAAGAATGATCTACACATGAAAATATTAATTATATAATCAAAATTATGATTGTGCTCTAACATCCCCCCTCAAATGTGAGGGTGTGACAAATTGCCTAAGTTTGCTTTTGAAAGCGGAGAACCATGAATGAGTTAGAGCCTTAGTCAAACAATTAGCTATTTGATGAGATGAAGGAACATATTGAATATCAAGAACACCTGCAAGAACTTGATCTCGAACAAAATGGATATCTATCTCTATATGTTTGCTCTGAGTATAATGAATTAGACTTGTAGCCAAAGCTTTGGCACTTATATTATCACAACACATAATAAAAGATCTATACGAGGATGAATACCAAGCTTAGACATAAGAGAACAGATCCACTATAATTTAGCAACACCATTAGCCAATGCTCTATACTCAAAACTTAGTACTTGACCAAGACACCACTTTCCACTTCTTAGAAGCCCATGAAATAAGTGATCCATCAAGATAAACATAGAACCTAGCTATGGATCTTTTATCATCAACATCAATAGCCCAATCAACATCTGTAAAAACCATGAGACTAATAGATGCTACAGGTTTTAGGTGTAAGCCATCGGAATAAGTCCTTTTAATATACCTAAGAATCCTTTTAGCAGCTTGAAAATGGATATCAGTGGGTTTGGGCATAAGTTGACTAAGTTTATTCACTAAATAGGCTATGTCCGTGTGAGTAGTAGTAATATATTGTAAAGTACTTATGGCTTGTTTATACACTAAAGGACTAGTCATAAGAGAACCATCAATCAAAGACAATTGTCATCCAGTAACCATAGGTATAGGGATAGGTGCACAATCAAGCATATTGAAATGCTTTAACATATCTAATGTGTATTTTTCTTGATTCAAATAAATACCATATTGATTTCTAAATACCTTAAATCCAAGTAAATAATGAAGTAGATTGAGGTCCTTTAGAGAAAACAGAGTATTGAGCTTTTGCATGAAATTCTTTAAAGAGACAAAACTATTCCTAGTCACAAGTATATCATCAACATAAACAAGGACAAATATTATCAGATCATGTGTTCTTAATAAAAATAACGAGATATCACTCTTTGAGTTATGAAAACCCCATTACAACAAGGTTAAACACAATCAATCAAACTAGGCTTGTGGAGCCTATTTTAAGCCATAAATTGCCATAATTAACTTATAGACATAGGTAGGGCATTGAGGATCCATAAATCCTTTTGGATGTTGTATATACACGTCTCTTGCAAATAACCATTCAAGAATGCTTTTTTGGTGTCCAATTGTCAAATTTCCTAGTTAAATGTTACAACCAACTTGAGAACTAATACAACCATGGTGGGTTTTACCATTAGACTAAATTTTTCAGAATAATCAATCCTTTTTGCTTACTGAAACCCTACAAGACTAAATGCGCTTTGCGCTGTTAAAGAGAGCCATCAAAATTAAACTTGGTCTTGAAGACCCATTTGCAATCAACCACTTGTTACACAATCCTACATAGGGGATGATTTGGCAAGTATGATTTTTTTGGAGAGGCTCAAGCTCATCAATTATTGCTTGCTACTATGGTTTGGATCGAAGTGTAGCATCATGGGTTCTACAACATCTTTAATGTCACGGCCCAAAACTAAAGGGTGACCGGCACGGGTGTGATCTATTTTGCACATTCCCATAAGACTAAAAATAAAAATTCATTTTTGTCTTTCAAAAACAGAATGAAATAGCATGAAAGTTCTAACAATTTTGATACTAATTGTCATAACAAAGTTTTAACATTTTTGTAGAAATTTTAGTAGAACCTTCATTGTAAATAGGATCTTTCAAAAATTTTACAATAAAATTTTCACAGAATACAGTATTAGTCAAGAGCTTAGCTCTTTCCAGCTAGCAAATAGCAAAAATATCAAAATAAAGTCCTAACAACAATCTATGTGGAGCAACTAATCTTTTTTCTATGTCAAAATACATAAAACTTAAATATTTACATCAAAAAATAATAGTACCAAACAAAATTTTCATCTAATATAGTTGTATTGCTTTTCAGAGGTCAATGACGGGATCAACATCGACTAATAAATATGAGACAAAATAAATTTTTTCAGTGAATAGCATTTTCAAATAGAATTTAAAAGAATTAAATTAATAAACTCGAATAATAGTGTGAACTAATTGAAAAGATGATAATTCAATATAATAAACTTATAAGTCTATAAATTGTAATCATGACCATAAAAATGAGTGAAAATTTGAAAGAAATTTAGTTTATCATGCTTAGAGAAAACAATTTATTCTCACGTAAATCAAAATGATATACTTGCTAACTAAAACCATTGAAATATTGAAAACACATGTTAATCAAAATTTAGAATTATAAGAACTCAACAGAATAGGTAATAAACATGGACACACAGTCTACGAGAATAAATATCCAAATACGGCTCATGGCCACAAAATCAAATGTGGGTACAAAGCCCACAAATAACAAACGTGAGAACAAAGTTTATGAGACAAACTAGCTAGTTTTTAATCACAGTGCTACGGGCTAACAGAACTGTCGTTAGCAGCAGTGTTTTGTTTAGAGTCCTCTTAAAAATCATGCTTCAAACATGCAAGAAAAATAATCACATCTAAAAGATAAGTTACATTTTTAATACCGAACTCGCATGAATCATTTCAAATTCCAATATAATACTTGTCGAAAATAATATATCGTAAATATTGTTCAAGCTTGTGTTAATTGGATAATCAAACATTTTCAGAGTTTAATAAATAAAATAATTTCATAAATTTTAAAATATATTTCTTGAGGAAATAAATGCATCTATCATCATCTAATTATCTATCATCAATATTCCATAATTTTCAAACTAATGTAATTCATAAGAGTAAAATATTTTGATAAAATTCTATTAAAAATAAAATACATTAAAGGGGATGCTATTCACTTACTTGTCGGAGTTTCAATTCTCAAAGATATTCTTTTTTTAATTCTTGTCAGGGTCCTACTCTTCCGCACATCATATAAAAATATAAATAAATATAATTTTAATAAATTTTTAATTTATTACACAATCTCAATCACCCACCATCATTTACAAATTCCACAACTAAAATTCATGCTTTAGAATTAGTCCAAGTACCATTTATATCACTAGTCTACTCCAACTTGCTTTAAACCATACCAATCCATTTTTATTATTTTTCTTTCTTGAAACACAATCTTCTTAGTCTTTGCACCAAATACCTTGGGGCATTACTTCTACCTCTTCATTTTAAAACATCCAACAATTTACCAACAATCAAACAAACTCCAAGTCTTCAATAATTACATGTAAGCTCATAATCAAATTTCTTTAAAAGTCTACAAACCCATTCATAATTCAATTGCTTCCAAACTAACATACTTCTCCTATTAATCATTTTATTGAATAATTTATGGGCATAATTACCAAGCTATGATTAATTTTTCTTTCTAGATTTTAGCATTCCTTGCCTTACAATATTAATAATCCAATTATTTTCAAATAGAAGTCCAAGCTACAACATCATCTCCTTCCTTATACACCCTCAACAACTATTTAAATTAAAATTCTCCCTCCTCCACATGCACATATAGTCACAGAAACAGGGGAGCCAAATTTTTTTGCAACTTGAATAATCAAACCACACATATACTAACCGAGAGAAAGCAAGTCTTAAAGCTCCCTTACTTCCAGCAACCGGCAACGCACATAGAGGAAAGAGAAAAGCAAAACTTACAACTGAACAGGGGAGAGGAAAGAACGGATTATGGCACACAAGCAAGGAGGAAAATCACGTCAGTCGCAGCAGCCCCAGCTCTCGACAACTCCAACAACAGCTCTGGAAACTTGGTTTATTCCCCACAACCCGAACACGGTGATACGGACAGAGACAGTAGAAAACGAAGAGGCAACTGAAAGAGGGAGCACAGACCAGTGAAGCAAACCACGAAGCTCACGGTTGAGCTGGGAAAGGAAGGACTTGTGAGTAGAACCCTCTAGCTCCGACGAGTTGGTCCTTTACTCCAGTGCAACTCGAACGTGAACAACGCAGGGAAAACAACAGACCGAGAAGGAAGAAAAAAAAAAAAACAGAGTCAGAAGATGTGAAGATGCACCTGAACGACGTTGAGCTGTGGCCAGCCTCCTCTGACGCTGGTGACAGCAAGGAATGAAGAAGAAAGAGATGATCGGTGATGGTAGAAGATTGGAGAGCAATATTGAACACTCTCGAGTTCTCTCTCTCTGTGTGCCGACTGAATAAGGAAGAGAAAGGATAAATTTAATATGATGAGGGAGAAGAGGTAGAATGGTAATTTCATAAGGCTAAAATTACAAAAACAAACCCCCTCCATTTGTGCTTTAGCAGATTTGAATCTTAAACCCCTTGAATGAGTAGTTTACATACTTCCGGCTTCACTTCTTAACATGGTTGTCTAAATCTTAATATAACTACCATTAAAATACCAATTTATATATTTACTTATTATTATTATTATTATTTTTCAAGGCTATTACATTTAATTGCTTTTAAGTCTTCATAATGTAATAACCAAATAAAAAGATATTTAGGCTAAAATATACCACTTTTAGACCTTGTGACCATTGAGTGAGTATTAGGTTAGGCTTGAACCAATTCATTATTGGATTGAATGGCAATAGCATGATTAGGTTCTGGGCTTGAAGCCAAAGGATTTTGAACTTCTAATGACCGACGAATCAACCCAACAGGTGATATATCACTTGAAGAAAATGACTCAAACTCTATTGATGCCATATATGAACTTCCAAGCGATGGGGAAATTGATGTAGGCGTGTTCAGAGCGGTAATTATCATGGGAATTTGAGACACATCTTGAGAAGAGAGAAACAATTTAAAAATCTAGTCGTAAATGGGAATAAGGAGGATAAAAAAACAACATGCCGTGAGATATATATTCACCTTGTTGAACTTAAACACTTATAGCCCTTCTGTTGTGTGGCATATCTAGGAATGACACATTTATACTATGAAATTGGAATTTAATGCTCATTATATGACTTAAGACACAAATAGCAAGCATGCCTGAAAGGTTGTAGAGAACTATAATCAGGCTCAAGTTTTTTGCAGTTGAAACAGAGGCGTAGATCCCTTTGGCACTGAAGTAGGTAAACAGTTAATAAGATGTACAGCAACCTGAAAAGCATCCACCCAATATGTTAAAACTAATTTTGGCATTACATTTATTTACTATTTGCATGAGTATTAAATCGCTAGAATGACTAAGCTTTTTATGCCAACTAAGGTATTTTGATAAAAGAGCTTCGAGAGGTCATAAAAAGCGGCCATGTTGTAAGGTTTTCCTTACTATTCTCCAATTAACTCTAAATTTAAAGTAATCAAAAAATTGTCCCAAAAAATTACCAAGTTTATAAGTTTTGCAAAATGAGGATTCTAAATTTTTAAAATTAAAACACTTCAATATACTTTTACAATTAAAAAATTAGAATTATAGATATATGCAAAAGATTTCTCCTAATTCTAGCTAATGGCACTGATTTTACAATTATAATATTTTTCAACCAAAAGTTAGACATCCATTTCAAAAATCACTCTTTTTTAATCTTATTACACAATTTGGGTGCCCAATATACATTTCAAGCACCAACAACCTAATTTATAACTTAGACCAAACTCAATAGACCATAATAAACTTGTGCAACATATCATATCTTACAAACATCATATATAACATATTTTTATTACTCAACCCCTTAATCACAAAAATAAAATTGGGAGCCTCATTGTCATAATCATTCAACATTAATCACATTTTTTACTCACTTCTTACTTGCACTAATATTTTAGCCTTTTAAGATTTGAAAATCCACACCTACATTCAACTTAGGGCCCAAAATATACAGTTTAATATTAACCAACACATAATGTAAGTAAGTGCACATGTATACTCATAGTTGGCAATATCATTGATAATCATGCATATATAATACTCAAAATAAAAGAGGCCTACAATTTTAGGATCGAAATCCTAAGCCTCAGTCTGTTTTCCTTAGTCTTGTCTCATTGAGCTAGCTCTTGTAATATTGAAGAGAAAGGAGTGAGCACAATCACTTAGTAATTGAGGTTTATCTAACTTATACTAATACATGTCAATTAATCTAAATGCAAGTGGCAATCATTATCATACACATGTCAATTTAACATGTTCAAGCACATATTCACATTTTACATTATTACGAGCATATAATAACGAAGTGACAACACCAATAGCTTATTTTCATGTAATACTACTATTCACGTGTTTTCATCTCGAGGGTCACAATATAGATAACTATGTGCCCTTTTTATCATAATATTCATGATTACACCTCCCTTATATCCTCTTTATACCCCTGACACAAAATCATGAGCTATAACACATTAGGATCACCTTTGAGATGAGGCTATCGTAGCCATTCATGCGTGAGGGGTTACATGGCCAATGTTTCTTACTCACTTGTGAGTCACATTTTTTCCAAATCTCATACTATAGGATGCCATTTTCATTAAACTAGCTTTCTCATTAAAAAAGTAAAAAAACTAGTTAGGTTTGAGTCCCTCATAGAACATGTGTAGTTTCTCATTGAACAAGTGGGACACTAACAAAAATTTTATCCAATCAAGCCATCGAGTTCTAATGGAAGCCTTACCATGTGAATTTTAATTATCTACTTCTCTTCCTAGGCGAACTCCCACATCACATGATCATGCAATACACAAAAATCAACATTTATGGCATGTATATGTCTCACACATTAAACATGCCTATTCACTTTATTGTATTCCACACTTTTTTCATCTCATACTTAATCATGGAACTCCACATCACACATAATCATTGGACTCCACATAACACCAAATCATTAAACTTCATATAAAACCAAATCATAGAACTTCACATAAAACTAAATCATTGAACTCTTAATAAACCATGTCATAGAATTCTACTAATATAATTTCATAGAATTTCACATAACATCATTAAATTCCATAAAAACATAATATTTGATTTTTAAATATTTTTATGCCACACTTGCGTGTCAAATAATTTCACACACTTCGATTATAACATTTAAATTAATAAATCAATTAACATATAAAAGCACAAGGAATATTTTCTCTTAATTATTTCACACTTTTGAGAGGTCAAAAGTTTACCCTCAATTACTAACTTTTAAAGCTTTCATGAAGCTTGAATGGTGTCAAATATAATTATTCTACATTTAATCACAATATAAATAATCAATATCCTTTTTTGCATAATTTTCAATACCTATCTCTACACTTTGACACTTTCTTTATTCAATTTCCTCATATATGAATATACCTATAGGGTTTATTGGCTTCTTCAAATTCATATTAATCTCATTAAACTCCTAAGTAGCCTTTAATAGCTTTACATTAATGGTGGAATTTCATGTATTTATGGCTCCTAATTACCAAAAATGCATAGAGCCATAAATGCTATGTTTAAATAATCTAAACAACTTTTATTAATTCTATTTAAGTCAATGAGTTTAGACTTATAATCTCTGTAGACCGAAAATATGATTCTCAACTAAACCTTAATTTTCAAATTCAAGAAAAGTGGGAGAGGAAGGAAGATGAATACTTAGAAAACTTACCTCTAGTGTTTAAATGCTCCCAAAAACTCTCAATGCTTCAATCCTTTAAGCCCTATTGGAGCTCCTCACATTTTTCTTCATTTTTCTCCTTTCTCCCTTCTATTTTTCAAACTCTGATGTAGAGTTATTTCTGTAAAATTTTGCCCGTGCATCACGGTGCATATACCATGCGCTCTATCATGTAGTAAAGAGAGGCTTGCTTCATGCCCTGATGACTTATGCGTTGTAGCATACCATGCACGTGCCACGACATGTGGCACAAAGCCATTCTTCTTCATTTTTCTCACCTTCTGACATTCGGGTGGCCCAACTTTACTCTGAACTCAATCCTAGGGCTAAAATCACAACTCATAATACTTGTTGGCTTTCTGTAACCACATACCATATAATAATTAACTTCGGTCAATTAGAGATTAAATTCTCCAAGATGTGACTCAAGTGAGCTTGTGATATCTTGTGCTCTTCACTTGCTAGTGGACTCAGCCCTCGACGTGGCATTTCTCATCGTGATACTTGAGCCGTTGCCTTGTCCTCCACAACATAGCCTTCATTATAAAACTCAATAGCAATAGAATTATCATTGACAAGTTGTGAGAGACTCAAGAAGTTTTATAATGAAGTTTTATCTACTTGACCTTGCTTTGATACATGGCACAGGTTCTATAACAATACCCTATTCTTCTCCACCTATTCACCTTAACAATTAAATGCAAGATTGAGCAACCAAAATCAACATTAAACATAACCAATGGGTAAAAACAAGCTCTAATAATTACTCTAGGTCAAGTAGATTCAGCCACTAATAGCCATTAAAACAAACAAATCAACAATATTCAACAAAAAATACATCAAAATGTAGAGAAAAGGAAGAAGAAAGCTTAGAAGGGATGATTTTTGTCAAAAATTGCAAGACCTAAGTGTTCCCCAAACTTCTCCAACTCTTTCTCCACCATAGAATGCTTTTTGGACGTGCAGTTGTTGGTTGAAAATGAATTGGAATGAAAATGATAGCCAAAAACCCCTTAAAACATGATTTTAAGTGAAGCTATGTGTTTTGTTGAAATTGGTCTAATGTTGCGACATCTGAAATTAGTATTGCAACATCACTGGGCAAAATTTAATTGTTGTGAGCTTTGAAATTGTCAACTTTTGGCCCATAAGTTGGGCCTCTCTATATGAATAAAATCCAAATTTAATGCTATAATTGATCTAATAACTTCTACAATTGTCTTGAATTTTATTCACCTCCAATCTCACAAATAATTATGCAATTAATCACATATTTGCTAATTAATTCCACAACATGATGTTCAATTGTATTAAAACTCCATTAAATTCATTAAAATATTGGAAGTCATCAAAAACCTTTATTTTTTGTCATTTAACAATACTATTAACTAGCTCATATATATATATATATATATATTTATTTATTTATTCAAAAGTTTACTCCTAACCTAACATTTTCACATAGAAAAGAGAGACAAATGTATATAAATATATCAATGTTGAGTTTAAACTTAAGATTTCTTCTAAGAAGGGGAAGTAACGTTACCATTTGGACAACTAGCCATTAACAACTAGCTCATTTATTTAATATATGGGAGAAGATGTCAATTAAAAATAATAAAAAAATGTCATTTCTTCAAGCTTTTGATAATGTTTTATTGTTTTTATTTTTTATTTAGCCTCTCATCTTAACTCTTTATTAGCCTTTTCTCTTTTTCTTTTTCCTCCTCATAAAATGAATGCCTTGTTCAACACACAATAGAAAACATAGGTTAAGTGTCTCAGTCTTTCTTGATGCACAATAGAAAATTCCATTGTATATTTCTTATAAGCATCAAACACCAAAATATCACACACAGCCCCACATCTTACTTTCCTTATCCACCTGTTCATTATATATATGAAAGGCAATTCCATAATATTTTTTGTGTGTATAATCCTCAATATATGACAATAAAATAGTCCGTCTATGTTACTCAAACTTCCTACATTAACTTTCAATTGTTGTTCTCGTTATTATACAACAATAACAACAACAACAAGCCTTATCCCACATATGGGGTTGGCTACATAGATTATATAATGTCATTATGCTGTGTCATTTATTAAGTTTTTAAAAATATTATTAATTAAAATGTCTCACTCAACAACCTCTAAAAGTTTTTTCTTTGGTCTTCCTCTACCCTTCTTGACAGGACTCAAAATTATCTGTTCTACTCTTCTCACAAGTGTCTCCCATGGTCTTCTTTGTATATGTTCGAATCATCTCAAATGATTTTCTACCAATGTTTTTTTCAATAGGTGCCATACTCATTTTTTTCTGTATTTGCTCATTTTGAATTAGAGCTGGGAATACGGGCGGGCCCGGCCCTTAAGGGCTCGGCCCTTATGGGCTCGGCCCTTTAGGGCCTGAGCCCTAAAGCCCGGTTTCCCATTTTGACCCCCATTTCTCAAGCCCGGCCCTTATACTCAGGGCTCAGGGCCAGGCCCGTAAGCCCTTTCTTAAAAATAAAAAAATTAAAATAAAATTAAATATTATAAATAAATTAAAATATTTTAAAATTAAAAAAATTAAAATCATCATAATTTTTTAAAAATTAAATAACATACATTAGAAGTCTAGTAATAAAATTTAAATCTTCATTTAAAAAATAGTTCATTTTTTTATAAATATACAAACATAATAATTATAGAAAAATAAAAATATCATAAATTTTATACTATACATTGATATTTATTAAATTAGATTAAATTAATTTTAGAATAAATTAAATTAATAATAATATAATGTGTGTAGGATCAGGTGAGCAGGTCATTGATTTCAAACACATGTTTTACTAAAAAAATAATAATAAAAATAATATAATAGGGCTTGAAGGGCAGCCCGGGCCCGAGCCCTATTTTACAGGGCTTATCAGGGCCAAGCCCTCAAGCCCGATTACTTTAAAAAAAAATTATTTTCAAAGCCCGAACCCTTATTTAAACAGGGCTTTCAGGCCCGGCCCTCCAGGCCCGGCCCTTATTCCCGGCTCTATTTTGAATTTTGTCTTTATATGTATATCCATACATCTATCTCAACATTCTCATCTTTGTTACTCCAACTTTATGCTCTTGCTGTCTTGTTAAAGCCCAACTTTGTTCTCGTTAGTATATACAATAAAATAATTTTGAGAAAATGATTTAGTGAGCAAATTCCAAAATAAAACAAAGAAAAGGAATAAAAATAATATATAATAATTAGATTATTGTAATAGATATTACCCAATAATAATAAAAAAGGAAAATAGCAATCAAAGACCGCTATGAAATTTATATTAGTCAAAGATCAGTTGTTGTTAAAATCCAAATGAAAAATAAGTTTGAATGAACTACTATTATTTTAAAATGAGTTATTGTTAAAATTCGAATGAATATTTTTTTAATAAAACACAAATTTGAATCGACAAGTACCCATTTAAAATTTGACAATTATTAGTCCTTAATTGATATAAATTTCATTTAAAGGCCCTTGATTATTATTTTCCCATAAAAAAAAAGAATGAAGGCTAACCTTGCTTCTAAACTCACCTAAATGGATCGAAGAGAAGTTATTATTTGGAATTTTGATTTATCTATAATTATTTGCTTCATAATTTTCAATTTTTTTGAGTGGATTACCATAATAAAATATGATTTCATCATTTCACGGTGAATTAATTTGTTTTTTAAAAATTAACAAACTTTTTATGGACGAAAATATAACTTGATAGGATAGGGGAGCTTCAATGGGAAGACGGGCACTAATAAATAGTAAATAGCATGGATTTTGGGGCCCAACACTGTCAATATATTCTTCAGCCCAATCCGTATATCATCATGCAATTTGAATTGACAACTAGCCAACCCACACCCTCTTGGGTTGGGTCAATTTTTCTTCAAAAATTCATCATGAAAAGTAAGTTTCACTTGAAATCTTTTTTGTTTTTAATTTCCATTTTGTTAGAGAAAATACAGATATAATCCAAGTAAAATAATTATCAAAGCAATATTATATTGACATTTAATATTCAATTATACCTTAAATAGGATTAATTTTTGTAATAGAAAACCTATGCAGAATATAAAAAAAAATATAAAGGTACAAACAACATTTACAATCAAATAAAAAGTAGACATAAATAGATTGTTTGGCATAGGGTGCCAGAAAAAGATAGTAACATGGGACATTGAAATTCATTTTAAATGAACTTTCCACAAAATTAATTGAATAGTAGGGTTAGGATATTTACTATTATTATTATATAAAAAGTTATTTATTTATTTATTTTGTCCAATAAAATTTATAACCATAATTATAATGAAACTTGATTTTATTTTCATACATAAAAAATGAAAAAATGAAAATAAAATCCTCTTAAATTATATAAATAACAATCTAATTCTTTAAAATATTATAATTTCACTGATGTTTCTAAGAACTTTTGTGCCAATAAATTTTAAAGTTAAAAGACCATATTAGCCTTATTGACAAGTTGTGATTTTTTATTTAATTTTTGTGATTCTTTGAATAAAAGTTATTATTCTTTAAATAAAAATTGTGATTGAGGATTGTTATTTTAAAAACTTATTTTTAATAATAAAAATTACATTTAAGAAATTGTGATTTTTTGTTCAACTTTTACAATTTATATAAAAAATTATTATTTTTTAAGCAAAAGTTATGATTAGAGCTTGTTTTTTAATAACAGAAATTATAATTGGTAGGTTCTAGTTTCTCATTTAACTCTTACAATTCACAAAATAAAAGTTATTATTTCTTAAGCAAAAATTGTGATTGAGACTTGTTATTTTTAATAAGGATAAAATGATCTTTTTACTTTAAAATTTATTAACATAGAAGTCCCTAAAGACTTCAGCAAAATTATGACACTTCGAGAGACTAGATTGTCATTTATATAATTTGAGGGTATTTTATTATTATTTTTCATAAAAAAATTAAAGAAAGTAGATAATGAGCATTGTGAATTACTTGGAGTCTGAAATGAGCTGCATAATCAATGGATTATAAAAAATGCGGCTTTTTTTTTTATATAAATTTATCACATATATTAATATTGATAAATGATAATAATGAAAATGATAACGTTCCCTAACGGCAGTTTAGTGCAATGAAAATTTTGTTATGAAGAAAAAAAAATCACATCTTGTAATAGTTGAATGTTTGTTTAAATAAAGGTGGAATTTTACTGTGTTAATGAAATCTCCCTTCCCCTTTACCATTTCAAGAATGAAATAATTTCCCATAAAAATCAATTTTTAGTGACCATTTTACCCTTAATCAGTGCATATTCTAGAGATAAATAGGCATTGATTTTTGATTATATTTGATTAAACCTATCAATATTTTATGTTTATTTAATTAATTTTATATGTCCTTCTTAACAATCAGTTATAGAATAAAAAATAAATGTTTCTATAAATCTACTTATGTTCTTCTTTCTTTAAACTTTATTTTAAATTTAAATTGAATAAATAGTTTACTCATTTATTAATGTATTTATTGAATTAGATGGCTTTTTTTGGGAGTTATGGATCTGTCTATTTCTCCAGTCGTACATGATTAATTATCAAGATTAACACAATATTACACACATCTAATATATTTCATTCTAATATTTTATTTTCTTATTTAAAACACCAATTTATTCAGATGATAATAAAAAATCATTTTGGCCGCCTTGGGCTAGCTATGCCAATTGTCAATAAAAGTTTAATTGTATAAATTATTTTAAACATTCTCTCACTACTATGCCAATTGTCAAGAAAAGTTTATTTGTTTCTCACGTTTTTTGGGTTGCATGGTTCTTATTATAAGGCATATATAATGTTAATTATAATCATTTTTTTAATTTTTTTATTATAAATTTAATTTTATAACTTATCATATAATCCCTCCACTCAAAAATAAAAATATTTTTTTAAGTTATATGTTAAAAAATATAAGACATTTTGAGTCTTTTAAGGTGTAATTATTATTTTTTTAAAAGTGTCTTTATTGAATATATTACTTTATATTTTTTTTAGATGAATAGGAATAAATATGAAAAGATATGATTAGTTTAAAAATAAATATTATTTTATTGAGGGTGAAATTTAATAAAAATATTTTATATTTTTGAATAGGGAGTATTTCTTTCTTTTATATTTTAATAAGATTAAATTTAATTTTTTTATTATAAAAATATATTTAATAAATTAACTATGTTTTTTTATATTTAAGGGAAATAGTTTAAATTGTTTTATATGGGAACTGAAGAAGCATAGTTTATCAACTGTTCAAATGATTTGAAAGTTTAAATAATTAATATTCTAAGCCAACTTGACTGCCTTTAGAATTTGTGTTATGTCACATGGATGGTGACTTAAGTAGTCACTTTCATATAAATGCCAACCAGCTCTCCGGTATCGGGATATATAGCCAAAAAACAATAATTATATTTATTCAATTCGTGGGATAATTTCTACATAGGTCAAGTTGAATGGCATGATGTACTTTTTCTCTTAAAAAATAATTATTTAACTTTTACAGATTAGGAGTGAAATAGGCTAGACTGAACTAAGTTTTGATAAAATAAGCCTAAGTCTGTATGATAAATTAAAAGTCTAAATTCGACTTGAAACTCACATAAGAATTTTTTCACGGCTCAAGCCTGAATTTACTTAAAGTTCAGCTTGGCTTGAAGGTTACGTAAAAATAAGTCTTTTAAATTGGGTTTGTATTTTAATTTTAAATGTTTTAAATAGGCGAACCGAAAACTAAGTCAAACTAAAATATTTAAGAAAGTGTTGACTTTTTATTTAGTTACAACCAAGCTAAAATGAATTTTAAAAATCTAATTTCACCACTCATCAATTGAACATAACATGGACTTTGTCAATTTTTCTTGTACATTTTCTCAAAAGTTCATTTTTTGAACTAAAATACCTCTAATGAACTAAATTTAGAAACTTAGACAAATTTTCAAATCTAATGCAATGTGTGTATTTAAAGGTGATAAATCATTAATAAAGGGTTCTAATTGACAAATAAAAGTGGAGAAAGTATAAATTGAACTGAGTTTAATTTATTTTTATATAAATTAAAAAATTTTAATTTAATCCAATCCCGATAGGTTAGTAAATTAAATGGATCAACCTATCAATTTATTTATTTATTTTTGCATGAATTCTAGATAAATTATTAAATTATACCTAAATGATAAATTTTAATATAATATTCTGTGACTGAAAAATATATATTATAAATTTATGATATTTATTTTTGCTTGTCTTATAGAATTGCAGTGCCAAAACTCCCTCCCATTTTTCATTCTTCATTTTTAAAATTTTTTTAAAAAATAAGATGGGATAAATAGAACATCCTAACTCATTAGGATTAGTCAATTTGATTCATGAGATTATTTGATTCCAACCAAGAAAAAGCTATTTTCATTTGAATCAAATTTGTTTCTAAGCCGACCTTTATTCAGGTCAGTCGAAGTCAACACATATGGTCCATAGTTTTAGCTCTACGTATACTGCACCTTATGGAGCCATATTTTAAATTTCATTAGACTCTACTAATTTTTTTAAGGTATAAATTTATTTTTTTAAAAAACGAGTTAAGTTTTTAAGGGCTATTCATGATATCGGAGAATGTCCCATTGCTCAAACTTTGACATTTGTTATTAAAAGTAATAATGTAAAGTGCTTATTCAAGATATAATTCTAATGAATCCTTAAAATTTAAAATTCAACTCACTTCAATGTTTGAGTATCTTAGAGCTAGTTTGGTACCTATATAGAATGAAGTGGAATATATACAAAAGTAAATGAAATTAAAAAAGTGATTTTGTTTATGGTTAATTATAAATTGTCTTTTGATATCTCTATAATAAAAGAGAGAGAAATAGTAGATTGAGGAATTAAGAATTTGCCAACAACTCTTAGATCTAGTGGCACTAGACACATCGTTGTGGTACTAGATTCCAAGTTTGATCCTTGAACTTATTAGGCACTATGCATGTGGCGGTGTCACAATCCTGGATCATGAGGTGTAATAGTTTTAAAATTATTAACTTAAAAATAATTTAAAAAAATATTATACCTTGAGTGGTTTCTAGTTATGAAATTGTGGAGCAATCATTTTATTATTAATGTTAAAGAAAATATTATTTTCAATATAAATCACTCGATAATTATTCATTAATGAATTTTTCATATATTCCATAGTTGATTTTTTTTTACAAATTTCATAATAAAAAATACTTTTTTTTTTTTCTGTTGCTCTAACAACTGGTGATATAATTCTTAACTTCAAGAGAATATAAATTTTTTGAAACTCAAACACATTTAAAGTTAATTAAGAGATGCAAGATATTAGAACATATACATACTCCTTGTATTTTTCCTAAGTCCTAGGGGTGCATTCCCCTCTATATCTTCCATGTCGCGCCGCCCATGCGCTATGCCCCATAGAAAAAGGGGTACAAGAAAGATCACATATATCGTTACATGAGACCAATTTCATTATTTATATAACAAGAGTGAGATGAGAAGTGAGAAAAAAAATAGTTTAAATCCTTTAATAGATTTTACAAAAATACACAGATCGATTTGCATGCTAAATGAAAAAGAAAACTTATGTCATAATTTAAAATGGGGCCCAAGTTCAATGGATGTATAGTTGATAGATATTTGACCAAAACGTACAAAATGATCAACCAAGAACCTTGAAAATTGAAATCACTCACCAAACATCATAAATTAAAATTTGCATTAATATACTTCTTAAAGCCATATAATCCATGTTAGATGAAGAAATAACCTAATAGTCTTAATATAACAGATATTTTTGTCAGGGGAAGTAACAAATCTCATGCACGCTCCTAACATAAAGAAGTTCAAATTGCAATGTTAGAAAACATGAGCACTTATTTATTTTAAAAATAGCAATATAATTTTTAAAATTCTTAACTATTTATTAACATAAAGTATAAATTGACATTCATATTATAGTAGCATATTATAAAGGGTTAGTTGGCAATAAATTAACTCATAAACTATAAGTTCAAAGTGTTTGAAATTTAAAATTTAATTTTAATATCACATTCTCTTTAACATTTCAAAATGAAGCGATCTTACCTCTATCATTAGTAAAAGTTATATAACTTTACTAGTTAATTAATTAAAAATTATAAAAAAAGATCTAAAAATTATAAAAAAAGTATGATAAAATTGTATTGGTTCTTTTCTTTAATTGTTTCTGGATCTTTGTATATATTTTTAAGTTATTTTTTATAAGTTTATTGGTCATTTTTTTTTTGAAATTTTAAAATTCTTTTATGTAATTTTCTGATTAATTGTAATTAAAATTAATTTTTATAAAAGTAAGAATATCATTATATCACTTTTTAAAATTTAAAAGATGATATTATAAAAAAATAAATTTATAATTTCAAATACTGAACTTTAAAAAGTGAATTATATTTTAACCCTATTACAAAACGATGTGACTTATTTCTTAAATTTCGTGCCATGTACAGGATGGCTTTGCTTTCATTTCAAAAAGAGTCCCCACTTACCTCCCACAGGAAACAAAAGGATTGATGAGATCTCACAATCTCTATAATGAAGGCACCGTCCCACCTATCAATTTCAACATTCCACTCACAAACATGTTTTTCTAATCTCTCAAACTGTCACCTTTGAAAATGCCTCTCACCATTTTCAATTAATGCAACGCTCTTAACTTTTTTTTTTCTTGTTTTATTTTTTTTTGAATCTTTTAATCTTGCAAAACCTCTTTTTCTTTCAACCCTGGTTAAAATATTTCACATATTATGCACTTGTTTTTATTACAAAATAAGAATCTTGTATATAGAAACTTGTTGAAACTTTATGAGGACCTTTTTTTTATAAGGTTTGTATTCAAGAGAAATTAAAGTATTTTATAATACAAATAATATTTGGAGAGCAAAATATAACATTAACTTTTTTTTTATTTTTTTAAATTTTGGAGAGGGAACATATGTGTCCAAATGATTCAAAGATCGTAAAATTATTAAATAATTTATATCATTTAATAATAAAAAGTTAAACTTACAGTGTTTATGCAGTTTTACTTTACTAAATTTTGACCATTGATCCTTGTAGCATACATTTATTTAATTATGTGGCTTTAATTTAAATATAATCATTACTAACTTCGTTTTATTTAGTAAAAAATTTTTATTTCAATATTCTCGGATATATAGGAGTTAATTTTAAGTAATTACACACACACACATTATTTGTTACAAATAATACAATTTATTATACTATAAAAAAATTTAACTTGCAAAATTCTAACCATAGAAACTAAAATAAAAATTTTATAAATTTCCAGGACTTAATTTAAATTTTTTAAGTGTAAGAATCAAATTAATAAAAATGAATAAAATCATATTGACAAAATATAATTTTTGAGCAAATGATACTTAATAAAAGGCTTAAACCTCAAGAGACAAAAGAGATATGAGAATCCTATTTCATTTTCATTACTCCAAATTGATAGCAGCAACCTCTTCTTAGTCTAATTACATTTGAAATTTGAAAATGTAAATAAAACATACTCAATTCAAACATAACAGGATAGGTCAAGTACCTATAGATAAGTTTAAACTGTAATCTCTAATATTTGATATCTTCGACTACTCTAGATTTGAGCAAGGTCAGACAATCGTAACCTCTAATTTTGCGATGTCATGAGGCATGTTTCTCTCTCTAAATGGTTCAAAATGGTTGAGACTTGAGCAATGGAGGGCCTACATTTTCTTGAATTACCAACACAAGCAGAGCAACTTTGGCTAACCTAACCAAAGGCTTAATCTCTGAAGGAATCACCAATCTAGCGTCTAAAACTTCACTGTACCTCAATCTTTAATCAAAGGCAATGCCCACTTCACTAACAACCTTCTTCACAACCTCTTCCACTCAAAAGCTCAATAAAAACACACAAATCCATAAACATCACTCTCTTTGCAACTACCTCCTCCTCTAAATTCCATTATTGTTGTTGTTGTTATCAGTACTGATCCAATACTCTTCATCCACATACCCTACTAGGGCTCTCTTTTCTTGGGGTGCAAGAAAGTTGAGGCCATAGTCAGAAACCCTAGCACTGAAGTTTATGTCTATTAGGATGTTTGAGGACTTGACACAGCCATGAACTATGTTTGGTGAAGCAATTTCATGAAGATAGTGAAGTCCTCTTGCTGCTTCTGCTGCAATTTTGAACCTTTGGTTCCAATCTAAGAGTGAATTCCCATCTGGGTTTTGATGCAGATAGAATTCTAAGCTCAACGTGCCTACAAATTCCATCACTATGATTCTTTCACCTGGTGGGGTATTACAATATGAATAGTAGTTAGTGATCTCCTTCAATAATATGTATCAATAATTTTGATATACATTTAGAACTTTAAGTCTAGTATATCAAAAAAAATAGGAGGTTCTTGCTTTTTATTATCCAGCATGTCCTTGTAATTATTACTCAATTGTTTGTATTTATTTATTTTTGTTAAATAAGGATACAATAACTATTTTTATCTTTAAATTATTTGTTTCTATGTTTCTTGGTTTCATTTCTTAATTTCTTCTTCTTTTTTTTGTATATAAAACGAGTCATAACTAATAAAAAGAAACGGGGAATCAAACAATATTATTGTCCAAATTCTACGAAAAAAACACCATAACCAAAAAAATCAAAATTCCACTCAAATATTTACAAACAATCAATTTTCGGAACAATAAAACACATAAAAAGCTGAGAAAATCATGCAAACGATTAATTAATCCTAATCAGTTCTGATTTACTCGCAACTACCCTCCTCAATTGCAACCTTTTGTCTTTCTTATTGTGTCTGTTAATGGAGATAACACCTCTCAGATAGATTTGTTATTCATACACACAAACCAAGAATAATAATATTTCACATGGCAATTGATAAAATGAGGTTGTATGTAACTCCTATGGATAAAAAGTTTAAAATCTAAATGATCCCAACTGATATAGATATATAGCCAGAATTTCCCTCAAGATAATTAAAAAGCCTAATTCATTATATGTCACATCCATTTTTTTACCTGGTGCTTCTGAGAAGCCAATAATGGAAACTATGTTAGGATGTTGAGCTGAAGAGAGGCATTTGAGAACTGAAGAGAAGCCACTCAATCCTGCATTTCTGAGAACAAGAAGAGGATGAATCCGCTTGACAGCCACAAGCTCTCCATTTTGTAACACACCAGCATATAAGTTCCTGTGAGATCTTTGGCCATGATTCTCCTTTGGTTGAATCCATCAGTTGCAGCATCAATATCCATTAATGTATATGCACGCCCACAGATCTTCACAGGGGCACTGCTTTTTGTTGTTCTTCTTCATTATCTTCTTCTTCCTCTTGATCCTTTTCAATATCAGATTGAACTGGTTTCTTCCTGCATGTGAAGAAGAGGACGATGGCGAGAACCAAGAGAAATATGGAGAGAACAATGATGGCCACATCATAAGCAATATGATCAGCAATAAGACCCATTTTTGGAGGATGATGTATTGAGTGGAGAGGAAAGATAAATACATACATATATATATATATATATATATATCTCTGTGTATGTGGGTGTGAAAATAGGTGTGATTGGTAGAAAGTTGAAGTTTATGGATGGATTTGGTTGTGGTGGTTCATGGTTGGCAGACTTTGAGAAGATGAAGAAACTTCGTGAAAGTTATGTTAAAACATGATGTGATGTGCAAATGACTTGGAACACAGTAGTAGCTTCACACATGGCCTTACTTGTGTCATTTTCACATATAAGGATCACTGCCATGAAATGAATCATCAATAGAGACACTTTGTATTAATTAGTTGATACTTCTTGCCAGTACTCTTTTATGTGGTTTGGCCTTATTTTATATGTTTCATTAATTTTTAATTATTTTTTTATAAATGAGATGAAATGAGATGGAAGAAAATTCCCTACTATATTTCAAAGGAAATGGATTTTAATGATTCAAATTCAATATATATAATTTAAATTTCAGTGGTTTAAACTTCTTTATTCCTAATTATCTATTTTATTATGAAAGAATAAATGATAAGAAAATGCAAAATAATGACTCTTTTTTTTTAAAAATAAATAAATCAATATAAGCCAAACTAAACCAAGCTAACTATAATACAAATTGAATATATTTTAAATTTTCTAAAATCAAACAAATTGCCTAATTGAAACTAATCATGAAAGCAATGAGTCAATAACTGAGAAGGATGAGGTATTTATTCCATCCTGCATCTGTTTCTATATAATTATGATATCTAGTATTATCAGTCATATTCGATTGCCCATTGGGTATCTATTTATTTTCATTTCATTATAATTGATATAAGATAAATTCTTGCATGGATCCAATGTACCACATTATTTGTAGATTATCCAATAAATTATGCAATGATGATGATAAAAAAGAAAATGTAAAGAAATTAAAGAACAAAACACTATATTTTAAAAATAAAATCATTAAAAAAATGGCGCATGTGATTTTATTTAATGAAAATGATATAAATTTATTAAATAGAGTATGAATGACGTGATGTACTGGATTTATATAAAAAAAAAAGTTTGAATAAGAAGATCATAATGCATGAATAATATTTCCAACAACGGCAGTGAATTGGAAATGACCAAACATCTAAACCCCAAGTCATTTCAAGCTACATAAAGCTACACCATAGAAATTTAAACCTCATAAAAATGAGAGAGATTCCATAGCCGGCCACGTTGGGGCCCATGGACTTCTCATGATCATTGGGCTTGTCTCCTTCCTCAAATCTGGCCCACCAATTAATGCTCTCAGATCTGAATCTTCTATGATGTTTCGTTATCTTAATCATGATACAATAATGTCGTATTTCTTCTATCCATGTGCTTCGTAATTTTTTGCATTGCACAATAATGTATAAGTAAGCTAATGATTTGACATCTTGTCACATCCAATCGTTTGAAACTAGGGAGAAGTACTCCTCCTCTCGATTTATTATAAGATGTTTTAGACATTTTAATGAAGATTAAGTAGAATTGTTATATGAATTTATTTGTTTAATCACATTCACACTCTAATTATGTACTCTTATTCATCTTTGTTATTTGTAAAAGAGATAAAAAAATCATGGTTCAAGTCGTAAGTCCAATATTAAAATTGCATTTCAATCCATTTGATCCAGTATTTAAATCACTTTCTAACTATTTCAATGAAACTAATGAGTAGTTAAGTACATCATCTTTAAAGGTATCTATTATCTTTTAAAATCTTTAATTTCTCATGTATATATATATTCAAGAGTCTCCCAAATTTCTTTAGCATTAGAGAAATTTTTAATTGCTACAAAATCAACTTCAGATAAAGCATAGCACAATATTTTTATTTCTCTAATATCTATATAATATAATTTTTTTTTCTGTTTCATTCCCTTCTAGGTTTGAAATCAAAATTAATTTCAAAAAAAATCTAGAAATCCATATATAAAGTTCAAAAATAATTTCATTCTAGATTTCCAAAATTTAAAACTGATATTTTTCAAACAAGGGGCCATAAAATATCAAAGCCTTCAACAATAGAAACGCAACTCAAAGTTGCTACGGTAACATTTGATATTGTTTAGTCGTCCTTTGACAAGTGACCCGTTCTCATATCAATTTAAGATTAGGCAAAAAATACTCAAGAGGAGGTGAATTGGATGTTTTAGAAATTTTTTAACTTTCAAACACTTCTTTGAAAAGCTATGTTCAACGAAGAAGGTAAGCTTGAAATCCGTTAAAATGATTCTAAAATACTTAGCAAGACTTTTATAAATATTTATTTAGAACAAATGTCAACTAAGTGTAAAACTAGTGATGAATGAATAACTTGAATACCAAGTTTTTCCAAGTAGAATAAAGCTGGAAAAGTAAAAAATTAAGGAAAGAGAGATTGCAAACATGATTTATCCTGACTGAATTCTAACCACTTGAACTTATATTTAATTTTCGAAAACCTTTTTGAGATTTTATCTTTCATAATCCACAAGTTTAAACTAGGTACTTGTGACCACTATAATCCCTCACTCTTGACAATGAGCCTTTTTCCTCACAAGAGAAATCTTTCTCTTGAATCTAATCCCAAGAGATACCTATCCTTGATTCTCTCAGTATAATGAGAGCTACCATTTCTAGTATATATTCTCTCAAAGATCTTGTTGAAAAATGAAGAATCAATGACAAAATCTCCTTAAGAGAAATATTAATTACAATGAAGTCCTAAATAAAGACAGTTTTTTGTGCATGATTTTGAGGAAAATGATTTGTTATTAACAAACTCCAATGAGGTTGTATTTATACTAGCTGTTAAATACAATAAAATAGTCGTTGAGATTGATATACAGAGAAGTTACTTATTGCAAAAGCAATAAATGAAGTTAGAACACTATATAGCATGCATTTGATGGATAGCACGTTAACTAGTGAAAGTTCAAAGGTTCTGGGCTTGGATAGCGTTCTAGAGAGCTTTGGTAGGCTAGATGATATCATGCTAACTCCGATGGCAGAGAAGAAAGCAAAGTGAAGCAAATGAAGAGTTCACCAGATAGTGTGCTATTTAAACTGACTAGTGTGCTAATGGTGGTTCTTTATAGTGGAGAACGTCCAAACTCAAATAAGTTGTCTATTTGAAGGACTAGCACGTTATATGGAGACTTGGTTGAAATGGATAAGACTTTGAAGTTCAGATAGCATGTTAAATGAACGACTTAGCACGATAACCATTATTTAGAGAAAAATTGTGTGGAACTCTATGGATAATGCACCACTTGGTGACAAGTGGATTTAATAGAAAGCCTTAGAGTACACACTTAGTTTCTTAAGCAGAATAACACATTAAGTAAGGAGACCAAGCATGCTAACTAGAAGGACAGAGGAGAAACTAAGTTAAGAAGACACTACTGGATAGCATGCTATTTGTTGGATGGCACGGTAACTACAAGTTCTCAAGAAAAACTTGATATTTTTCTTTCTAAATATTATGAAGTTAAAAAGTTTTAGCTTATATCTTTCAAAAACCATTTCAGAAATATCTCTTATTTTAAAATATAGTTATCTAACTCTTTTACAAGAGATTCTAACAAATTTCACAATAACCTAAAGACCAAGTCTTCTTTCTCTAGAATCTCTCTAACTTTATTGTTTTGTCTTTGAGTATTGTTTAAATCCTACAAAACAACATTTCCTTGGGTTAGTTATCATCACAACAAGTAATCCAACAAAAACATGGTCAAAGAAACACTCCTTCTAGTTCTCAATCGCTTCCACTAAATTCGAAACAACTTAAATTTTCTCAAGCCTTGATTCTAAAGATCTAATCCTTCTCTGATACTCTCATCATTTCTGCAGTGGTATTAGGAAAGTAGACCATTTTTCTCATAAAGCCACTTCTCCAGTTGTTGTATCGTATAATTTCACAAGAAGCCTCCACTCATGATGGATTGAGTTGTTCCATCTTACCTAACCCAACTCTTACCTAACCCAACTGGGTTCGATTTTCTATAATCATTTTATCCACAATATGAACTTTTCACACACTTTATTTGATTCCTTCAAAGAAAAAATTTGAATAAGAAGTCAGGAAAAAGATATCTCTTTCCTAATAATTCTTCGCATTAAAGATTTTACTCCACATGTTCTTCTAAAATGTCCAACAATTCTGTGCATAAATTCTTTGCCAAGATAACATCCTTGTGGCGATGCTCCCTGCTTTTGTACTATTTGCATTCCATTACTACAATCCTGTATCGAGAGAAAAAAATTTCAGAGCATAGATGCTTTGACTAATTTAGCCCATGGTTTTTAGTTTCTGAACAATCTCTGGTTTTGTTAAGGTGGACGTTTGTTGTCCACAATTGAGAGGGCATAGGTTGTGTAGTCTCCATCTTAATGATAGTCATGAAGCCCCGTTTGCAGTCTATTCCAAATAGTTTCTACAAGAAGCCCTTAATCTTTTTATAAGTTGGCCCTCTCTATATCCTTTTGTCCAAAT
>NW_026556781.1:0-31349 GCF_029017545.1 Prosopis cineraria
GGGACATCCTATAAGGTGCCTTAGAAATAGGCTCTGTACCAGGTACGAGCTCAATCAAGAACTCAACCTCTCGTTCTGGAGGCAAACCGATCACTTCAGTAGGAAAGACGTTAGGGAATTCTCTCACTACTGGAATCTGATCTACACCGTCTTCAATCTCTGCCTTGATTGAGAAGAAAATCATAAAAGCTTGAACAGCCCTTTCTATACACTGTTCTACTTGAGCTGCAGGACAACAGCATAGGACTTTAGGACTCTACAGGGGTTACAGTAAGAGCTGAGAGTGACACACTCTTTTTCTGACAATTAAGTACAGCTTCATTTGTAGACAACCAATCCATCCCCACAATAACATCAATCTTAGACAAAGACAAACAAATGAGGTCTATGGTGGTCTTTTGACCCTTATGGTAGTAGCCCTTCTTCTTTGATTTCTAAGTCTCCAAAAACTTGGTTGCTCCTCTTCTCTACTCCACCAATGGTCTAGTATGGATAGGGGGCTTCCGATGAGTTCTTCCTCCTCTCTCTATCAGCTTCTAATCTAGCCTCTCTCTTCCTTCGAGAGACTATCCAAAACTTATTGCCACATCTCACTAAATGTCTTGATCAAAAAGGGCTAACTGTTCCCTTAGATCAGGCCTCACCTTCTCTAGTAATCGCTCAACCATCCACTCCGTGTCTTCATGTTTCTGGAGGTAAGTGGAGTATTTAGATAATTTTGAGAATTGTTCAATAAATTCATCCTCATCTAATACCCTAATGGAATGCATGAAACTCAGCCTCCTTTTCTGCTCTTAATGCAGTAGGAAAATAAGTCTCGAACAATATGGCTTTAAAATCTTCCCAGTAAGAGAGGAATCATCCTTTGGTCCTGATGTTTCCCACCACTTCTTAGCACTCTTCTATAACAGGAATATTGCCAGCTAAACCTTCTGATTAGAAGTGCACACACCATACAAAAAATACTCTCCAATTAATCTATCCATTCTTCAACCACCACTGGCTTAAGATTTCCATCGAAAGTAGGGAGGATTAACTTACAAAAAGTACTCCAGATCTTTGTGATCATGGATGTCTGTTGCTCAGAATGGAGACTCACATTCTTCGAACTAGTCTCATGGTGAGAATAGGAAGGTGAGCCTTTTATCAGTAGATTGGCTCACATTGTATACATTGATACGGCTTCCTTTTTGTTGGCCATTTCCCTCTCGGTTGGCATTCTCCTTATATTGTCTTAAAGCGGCCAACTCTTCTTCTTGCCTCTTTATGTGGTCACTAAGATTTTGCAGTGCAGTAGATCATCATTTGCCTCATAGTTGGCTCATCCTACCTTAGTTGTGACTGTATGGGCTCGCCCTGCCCCATTTATTGTTGTATGGGCTCCGATTATGGCAGTAAAGGTATGTCATTTCCTATTGGCTCTATAAAATCACCGGTAATTTCGCCACCTCTCCTAATTTTGGACACCATCTCTCCCCTTCCTAAAGGATGAAAGTCACATAATTAAGTCAATACTAATCTCAAGACAAGAAAAAATAATGAAGCATTATGATTTAATAATGTATATTGTCAATAAATTAGGTTAATGTATAACAATTTCATAATTTATAAGAATCTTGAAACATGTAGCTTTGATACCAAAATTTGTAACACACTAAATTTTTTTTAAAATAATTTAACTCAACCATAGTTGGGTTACAGCCACCCAACACATTTTATATCAATAATTTTAATATAAAATATTTTATAATTGGCTTCAACTCGCACAATACAAACATTTCAGTTAAATTTTTACCTCCCATATGCCATTAGGCTAAATCACATTTGTTCATCCTTATACTCCCAACAAGTAAATAACTAATTTAGTCAATTTTCAAAACAAGCCAGTTATTTGGTCTCATAATCATGCATTTTAACTAATCCAAAGTAAACCAAATATTAAAATTACAGTCATCCAAAGTGTACCAAAAATAGAAATAGTTTGAAAGGCATGATTATAAGGCCAAATAACTGGCTTGTGTTGAAAATTAACTAAATTGCTTATTTTACTTGTTGGAGTGATGGGATAAGGATGGACAAATGTGATTTAATTTACTTGTTGGGAGTATAAGGATGAACAAATGTGATTTAGCCTAATGGCATGTGGGAGGTAAAAATTTATCTGAAATGTTATATTGTGTGAGTTGAAGCCAATTATAAAATATTTTATATTGAAATTATTGATATAAAAATGTGTTAAGTGACTGTAACCAACTATGGTTGAGTTAAATTATTTTTAAAAAAAATTTAGTTGTGTTACACCTTTCCCTCTAACCACCTCAAACCAAACTTGGTTTGTTAGAGGCTACTTCTTTTCCTTGTGAGGTTAAAACAATGAATTTCCATTCCCTTTGGATTGAGAGATTTGGAGGGGTTACTAAAATCGCTATAATCACCTCAACTCTCTTCCATTAAATTAAACTAGAGTCATGTGAAGAAATTTTGAGGTTTAAGGCAAAATTTTCAGTAGAGCCTAACATGTATAGTTGTCCTTTTCAAACGCAAAATATCTATTATTATATAGATACAAAGAGATGAAAGGTTAAATCAATTCATAAGGGAGATGATAATTGTTGTTGATGAAGTGCTTCTACTCCATCTTGTATAATTCAAACTTATGATATCAATGGATAATGCAAGGAAAAAAAAAAAGTGAGACTCTTAAAGAGAATTAAAATAGAGTGATATAATAAAAATTAGAAAATTATGAATTTCACCATTCTTTTTTTAATAGATAATGAGTTCAACCCAACAATTAAAGTTATATTGGAATCCACTAAAGTTTTTTTAAATTGGGAAAACAACTAATATTTTGTATTCTCTTTGATCTGCGGTAAAATATAAAATACATTTTATCACACACATATATAAAATAATATAATTATCAATTATACACATAACATACATACAACAGAAGTATTATAATTTTTTTTTTAGGCCTAACGAAGTAGTCTTGTTGATAGGAGGAGGATACATCCCACTAAGCCTCAATCTCTAATAAATCAAAAATGGAGTCTTTAAGTTGGCCCAAAAAAACAATGGAGTCTTGAAGGAAAAGTTCATATAAATACTTTGGTAACTACTTTGATCTGTTCTACTTTTCCTATCCACTTCAAGTTTACAATATATGCTCCAAGCTAGATGTTAGGTTCTTCAATGTTATTGGATTACCACTGAACTTATATGGGATTGTTGAGGTTATTGGAAATTCAATAGGACATCTTATTCCAAACAAATAAAATTTAAGAATTATGAACAACGAAAAATTATTAAGGTTAAATAATAATAATATTTGAAAGTTTTTTTTCGAGAGCATTTGACATCCTAAACTTATTTTTGAAACATTTTTGTCTTGAAAGTTTCAAAAACAAAACTTTTTTATCTCACTATTAAAAATAAAAAATGTTGGCTATTAATTGAAGTTTTGACCAAGATATTTTATTTTTGCCCTCATTTGTTTTCATATTTTTCAATCTTCGTTTTCATTCGTTTAAAGAAAAAAAGTTAAATAATTCATCGAATAACAAAATCGGACACTAAATGCAAAAGGAAGAAGGAAAAAACTATAAAAACATCCTTAATTAAATTTCAATTTAATGGTCATGTTTGTAATTTTTATGATGGGATAAAAATATTTTTTTTTAATTTTTAAGGCAAAAAATATTTAAAAAAAATTAAGATGCCAGACATTTTTAAAAAAATTATTTCAAGACATTTTTGTCTTTTAATCAAAAATATTATAAAGACTAATAATAAAAATAATAATTGTATTGGAACTTACCATTGTATTTTGTTCTACATGATATTGACAGTACAGTGATAACCAAATATTCGCGTTCATTCTTCTAAACGACGCCGTGGCCATGAGTCACAGTCACAGTGATAGCCAAGAATAAATCGTCGCTTCTCCAGCGGATTGCACTGCACACAGTGATCGAGAGCTTCAACAAGATGGAGAAACCGGAAGCGTCGCCCCTGCCGGCGGTGGGTGTGGGGGTGTTCATCCTGAAGGGCACATCCGTGCTCTTAGGCCGGCGGCTCTCACCACTGTCGGCAACTCCACTTTTGCTCTGCCCGGTGGTCACCTCGAATTTGGTCACATCATCTTTTACCCGTCTTTCAACCTCTTTTGGTTATTTCACCTGTTGGCTCTCGGGACATTTGAAATTCCCCTTTTCTGGGTTTATTTTCAGGCGAGAGCTTCGAGGAATGTGCAATCAGAGAAGTGAAAGAGGAAACGGGAATGGAGATAGCGAAAACGGAGTTTCTAACAGTGACGAACAACATACTGCTGGAGGATCCAAAGCCGTGCCACTTCGTCACCATCTTCATGCGAGCCGAACCGGCGAATGCAGAGGAAGAGCCGAAGAACATGGAGCCAAACAAGTGTGAGGGATGGGACTGGTACGAATGGGAGAATCTTCCGAAACCACTGTTTGGGCCATTGGAAAAATTGGTCAGTGAAGGCTTCAAGCCCTTTCTCCTCTTTCCCTGATTTTTCCCTGTTAGCGTTATTGATGGGAATCACTGGGTTATCTTTCATTTCTCTGTTTCCAAAGACCTAACTGCTAATTGCCTTACTTGATGGTGTCAACGAAGAATTTTTGCATATTTTGATTTGGTTTTTTGGTTCCATGAAGCCTTCTCATTGTTCATTTCCTTAGTGACACCATCAAATTTATGTTCCCTCCTCCTCAGTTTTTATTTTCTCTAAAGACACATTTTAAAAATATTTTTTATCTTTAGTATAAGACATATTATAAAATATTAATCATGTTTTTTAATGTTATTTTTATTGAAATTTATTAATAATAAAAGATAATATAATATAAATTTAAAATTTTTTAATTAAGTAACGATAGAAGCAAAAAAAAAAAATCAAACAAAATTAGTAATTTAATTATCTTTTCTTAATAAAATAACTGAAAGTGATTTATGAATGACACTGGAGGCCTGCAATGTTATTAAAAGCCTTTTTTTTTTTGGTACAATAATATTTATTAGAAACTTGAACTCTTGAAGTCATGACTTTAGGGGACCATGGCTCATGTTTTGCATGAGTAGCATGTGATCCTGTAGCATGAAGTTTAGTGGGAATTATCACTAAAATAATATTTGGGATGACAAAATTTTTAATTTTTTAAATCTGTTTCATCTATCTTTGGTAAAAAAAAAAATCTGTTTCATCTATCGATTAATTTACTCGAGTTTACTTTTTATTAATTAATATTTTTTTTATTTTTTTTTAAATTATCGTGTTAGTGTCTTAAATTTTAAAAAACAAAATAACTTTTAAATTAATATAATGTTTAAAGAATGCTATCATTTGACTTGTATATGTAATAAATGAAAATAAATTAATCCTTTATTAAACTACTCTCTTATATTGGATTTTTTTTATTTGTTGAAATTTTCTCATTCTGTTTTTTCTATCAAAATAATTATGTTTTTTTCACTAATTTATTTACATAGTTGCTATTAATATTTTATTATTCATGATAGTAGGTTTTAATAGAGTTATACTTTCTTTTTAAATAACAAGGAACAAATAGAAAGGCCAAGCAAATTTAAAGGGCCAAATAAATAAAAATGAAATTTGAGTAACCAAATTGATATTTATGTCAAATTTAAGAGACTAAAAGATTTATTATCTTTATATTTCAAAACACTAATATAAACAACGAAAAGCACAAGGATTAGAGACAATTAATCTTCCAGAACCCAGCTGGAGGAAGTCTCCGTAAGCATTAACGAGAAGGTTCAATATTAATGGGGGCAGCATCAGAGACAAAACCACAAGCATTCCAATACTCATCGACGCTTGTCTTTGTATTCTCAATCACTAAACGTGGATTAACATCTAAATAATTGAAGATTTAATCATTTCAAGCCTTCCAAATGAGCCATAAAATCTAACAAATAAAGGCCACATCATACAACTTAATAACCCCATTTCCAGAAATAATATCAGCCCACCAATCCCAAAATTCTCATGCACAAGGTTAGTTTTCAATGTGAGGCCACTACTAAGCCAAACACAATGCATCCAGCGACAAAAGAAAAGGAGGTGATCGATAGTTTCAATATCAACTTCCCATATTGGACAAAGCTTATTAAGCCTTCTTTGACAATAGACTAAGGCTTCATTAGTAGCAAGAGCCATAGACAAGACACGCATAAAAAAAAAAAAAAAAAGGAGCAATGTAGAGAATGGTCTTAATTTTCCATACCTTTTTCCAAACAGGTCCTGAAACAGCATAAGTGTACCCACATTTAACAGTGTATTGCCCATTGCGTGCCAAGCTCCAGAACACTTCATCACAAGACAATTGGGCCGCTAGAGGTATATGAAGGATTGCCGATAAAGATTGATCATCAACTAGATTTCGCAATCCATCAAGCATCCATTGTTAGTTAACAATCAGTGTAGAAGCTGTAGTATTGGATTTGGCCGTTGCTTGATCATTAGTAGAGAGGACGATTAAAGGGAATGGTGGCAATCCACCTATCCTTCCAAATTCAAACAGACAGGCCATCTCCAATTTGCCAACACATATTAGGTTTCAAGAAGTTCCGCCCATCAATTAAACAAGACCAACACCATGAAGCATGAGACACTTTTCTAGCGTCAAGGACGTGATGCTTAGGAAAATAGATCCCTTTTTAATACTTGTGCCCAAAACTCATTGGGATTTTGAATAAGCCTCCATCCTATTTTAACTAGTAGAGATTGTTTGTAGCATATAAAGGGAATTGGTTTCATTGCTCAATGCATCACTATGATGAAATTTGGATCATCCAAATTTTGATCTAACAGTTCAGATTTAAAGTTTTATTATATTTTATATTTATTAAAATAAAAATTATAAAATAATTTTAATAAATTTTTTATTTTTAATATGATCTAGATTTAATTTGAAGGGCCTAATTTAATATTAAAAGTTTTATAATTGATGTACATTAATTATCTAAATGTACTCTGCACAATTCAAATTAATATCGGATTAAATTTGAACTATGCAAAGTACATTTAGATAATCAATATATATTAGTTATAAAAATTTAATATTAATTGGGCCTTTCAAATTAAATCTAGGTCAAGTAAAAATAAAAAATTATAAATTTTAATAAATATAAAATAAAATATATAATAGTACTTCAAATTTGGACTATTCAGGTCAAATCTGGATAAATCATGGTGATGAGCACTGAAATCAATTCCTATATAAAGTCTTTAAATCCCATACCTCCCTCCTCCTTTGGGACAATCATATTTTTCCAAGCTAACCAGTGAATTTTATTACCAGCAACAGAGCCCTCCCACCAAAAGTTGGAGATAAGGCTGTTTAGTTCTTTAGAAGTCTGCACCCGGAATTTAAATCACAACATGTAAAAGGTAGAAACAGCATAATCACATCTTTGATTAAGGTCTTGCGTCCCGCTTGTGAGAGGAATTTTGACTCCATCCATTCACTTTGTTACATACTCTATCACCAACAAAATAGACCACTTGATATTCAGGTCACGTTTGGTTATTAGAAGCAAATGAAATGAATGTATTAAAAAAATAACATAAAAATAAATTAAATCATCTTTTATTCTCATATTAAACATAATAAAACTTATTAATATATATTATAATGTGAAAATCATCATATCCTTTAAAAATTTTATGATTCATAATTTCACACCCCAAGAATTAAATTGCTCATTTTTTTTTTATGAATGTGGTTCACTATTCCACACCCAGGCAAGTGCTAGTTATGATATCATGACATGGAAAGCCAATCGGAAAGGTAGTTTCTGGGTTAAGACTGCATACTTTGTTCAAAGCCATGTGGAAGAGTGGAGAGGTATGCTGAGAGAATCGAAGTGTTTATGTGGTTTACGACAAATCAACGGAGAAGCAGACGGCAGTCCACAGTCCTCCATGTCGACACATCTTAAGGGATTGCGTCTATGCTCGGCAACATATGGCATCACTTGCTTAATCAATCCCAGGTATCATATATATGCTCAGTTCTATACGGCATCTTTGAATGATTGGTTTGACACTTGGTTCTGATTTGCACCAAACTGGAGTCTCTGATATGGGGTGTGACAATTTGGAAGCTTTGGAATTGGAGAAACAATTTCATCTTCAATCCAGACCTCATAAAACCCCCTGGTCATTTACTATGCTTGGTGATGGTTTAAGTGCTGATTATATATAATTCCTTTTTTAAATTAAAAAATAGGCAGGCTTATAGAACACTGAAAAATTGCTTCCTATCATCCTCCTATGCACGTCACAGGTTCGTTGTGGTAGGCAACAGTTTTAGTGGCTTTGTACATTATGGAAGAAGATATTTTAATTTTTTTACCAAAAAACTAGACAAAAGACTATTCCCTAACTTTTTTCCTCTGTTAAAAAATATAAAATATATTTAATCGAATCTCATTTTTTAATAAAGTAATTACTTACTTTTAAAATGATCACATTTTTTTTCATATTTACTCCTATTAAACATCCTACAATAAATATAAAGTTATTTATTAATAGAGGCACTTTTAAAAAAATAATTATTACATTTTCAAAAATTAAAAATATCTTATATTTTTAAATATTTAACTCCTTAAAAAATATTTTATTTTTTTGAATGGAGGGAAAATGTAACAGTTAGAGTGTAAATTACCCTTCTATTATTTGTCACTCTAAAAATGTTTTGGTGAGTCAAGTCCTAAGAGTTCTCAAGGCTAATATATAGTTTTGGATTCAAAGAATATTTATAAAAATACTTCCAATAATTTCATATCAATAGAGTGATATTTGATTCCACGTTAATATTTTGTGCACACGGACTATGGTATGAACTTTTGAGAGGCAAGCTTTTGGATCGAACCGTTAACCATCTCTAGAATTATAAATAAGTCTGTTTGATTCAAAATGTCTAAGCTTTTTTTAAAAAAAAAAACCATTTCTCAGAGCTTTTAGTTAGTAGCTGTGGGCCCAAAAATAAAACAAACAAAGTAGTAGATGGATGGTTCACGGTTTGTTTACTGGCCTTAAAGATTTGCAAATATTTCTCGTTATTTTATTTTTCTCAGCCAGCTCATTCCTTAAATTATCATCCGCTAAAATGTCTATTGTCAAGTTGCATTAAAAAAAAATCCTATGGGTAATTTTATTTTTAAAATTTTATAAATAGTTCATACACAAAAATTAAATGATCAAAATAACATGAAGAGCTAGGATGTTCATCTGAATGACGATATCCACATGATCTCTGGCTAGCTGGCTATTTTTTATAATTAAATGATTTTTGTTTTGTTAATGATACAATTGATTCAAAATTAAAGTAGGGATGGAAACTAAAGAGACGTTGAGATAAAAATTATTTGCTCAAAAAAAATTGATTATACCGAGATAGTAGTATAAAAAATCATTGATGATTTCATAGATTTTTATAAAATGACTTATAAATAGCATTCTAAAAAGCTTTTTTAACAACGATATAGATGACCCCATCTCTTTATAAGTATGTTGTTGGATTGGCAAAGGATGATCATGATACACAAACCCTCTCTTCAGACATATAAGATCTGTTTGTTTTTATTTTAAAAACAGAAATACTTTAAATTTCATTTGGATACTTATTTTTTTATTTAATTGTTCCTAAAAATTTTTATTTTTTTGTTTTTAAAAATAAAAAATGGAAATAACTTTGAGTTAATTTTTTTTATTTTTCTTGTCTTTAAAATATACTACATTTGATCATTGAAACTTATAGTTTCCTTGCATCAATTTTTATTATTAATTATCATCGTTAACTGTGTATAACCACCATTATCAATTTAATTTTTAATTTTAAAATTTTTTAATTGACATAGCCAAGCTAATTTTCATGTTATTTTGTTTTGAATAACAATTTTAAAAACTATATTACAAACTGTTTTTAAAAATAAAAAAATAAGAATAGAAATCAAACAGGCCCGTAATCTCCAAGCTGCTGGTTCATTGTTCCCAGCAACATGTACAATTGTACATTACAGATTTTTCATGCCTGAGAAAAATAAAATAACTTCATACGTCCATCTCAATTTTATATATTTAAATCAGAATCTGTGTAGAAAATATGATCTAAATTATCGAAGTTGAGAACTATGAATTTTCCATTTTTTTAATATTTTTCCTTATTTTATTATTTTTTATAAAATATAACAAAAATTTAAAGATAAACTTCACAGAAATTTATAGTTTCAGTTTTAGATGATCTAAATCTATAAAAAAAGGTAATTTATTTGAAGCCCAGCTACTGACTCGAAAGCCACACAATTAAATAACACTTGCCATTAATTAGATCCCAAGAACAATTAAAAAAAAATCCAATCCTATATTATTTGGAATAATTGTCTCATTGAATCAATTGCATGTTTATCTTCCTGACTTTACCATACACACCGACACCTTTGCAGCCCTTAGCCTTTCAATTGTTTCTGGGATGCCAGAAATGATTTTTTTTTTTTCACAAAAAAATAATGGGATTGTGAAGAGAGTGTTACTATGTGATACTCCCTTCATCTCAAATTATAAAATATTTTTAGATAAAATTATATATACTAATAAACCTCATTAAATATAATTAACAACTTTATCTCTCCAAAATAAAAATATAAACTTTCAAAAATACCCATAATTTAATGTATTGAAAATAGAAAGAATGAAAATTAATTATAGAGAGAGAAAGGATAATATTAAAATTAGTGCATTTAATGAAACATTAATCTATTCAAAATATTTTATATTTTAAAATAAAAAAATTCTTTTAAAAATATCTTATAATTTGAGACAGAAATAATATCTCATATATGAATGCTAGAATACAGATGGGGATGAGGCAGGTAATGAAATGGATGGGAAATGAAGCATTAAATAGCATGGAACAACCATATAGATTGATGGAGATTGGAGACCATCCACAGTCACAAGTTTCAACTTCCATGGTCCTATTAATTAGTATTCTTTAGGACCATCACTCTTGGCTCCTCTCTAACATAAGTAATCGCAACATTTAAATTAGGAAAATTTTAATCTAGTCCTAGGTTGTTTTTAATATAATAAAAATCGAGCACAATTTACAAAAATCATGGTATCTGAATTATCATTGTCAGCTTGGTGGAACAAGTCAATCAGTGCTGCTATTTGTTTGTCTGAATCCTCTCTCCTTATTCTTAGTGGCAGTACACTGTAGCAAACATTACACGAGGATATGTTTTAAAAAAGTATAGTAGGTCATCTAAAAACTGATTTTAATGTTTTTTTTTTTACCAAAGAACCGATTTTAATGATTTAGATGTAAAGATTTTAATATGTAAATTTTCATATAAAAAAATTACTTTTATCAGAGAAACCGTCATAAGACTATCTTCACTTAATTTTTTTATTTATAAAAATAATAATTTATTTAAAATATAAAATTATTAAATCTTAACCGTCGAAATGATATTTGTGGTCTATTGGATGGATGCTGGATAGAAAAGTAGGTGTGGCTTTACCTGCTCTTCTTCGCAATTTTCATTCTCATTGACAATGATACTTCACCGAATCCCGGCTCTCCCATTGTTTCCTCTCAATTTATACTCATTTTGAAAATTTAGTCAGAAATATGAGTGGCCACTGTCTTGCCACAATATACTATACGATAATAATTGTCAAAAAAAATGTATTGTTTTTGTCCCAAACTCAAAATGTATACAAATTGCATATGATTTGCATAGAATATTTTAGATAAATAATTGAAGCAAAGAATAAAAAACTCCAACGTGTGCAAATTTTATGATTTGCGAAAAAACCACACACGTTGAGAAATAGACTTTTAACTCTTGATTCAAAACTACTCACATAATTATGAACACAAGATGACTTGTTTTCTACAAAACCACCCACATTTGCCCCCAAAAAAAAAAAATCATGTTGAATGATTTGTCTAGAGGGAGTACGAAAAGGTTAATCCTTCACAATGTAATAAATTATTGTCCTATTTGGTAGTATATAAAAGAGTTACGTTATTTACGGAAATGTTCGAGAAAGAGGAATTGAAGTAAAAACAAAATTTTAATACATGTTTAGCAGGTAAAGAAAAGTAGGTATTTAAATAAAAGAAGTGAGGGAGGAAGTGGTGGGTTCATGGATATGAAGATGAAAGTGAGTTACACTGATCTTGATGATTTGGATTCTCTAGAAAAATGAAATCCATTGTAGCTAATAATAACCTATTTTTTCAAGTTCCATTTTCACTTTCTCCTAATTCCATGCTAACAAACAAGGCAAATTGCATTTCTGTTGAAAGGGTGGTCATATTCAACCGCACCATGAATTGATTACCTGGATACATTGTATGAAAGCCAAAGATAATCTTTTAACTCTATATATGGTAGAGTCTAGATGTAGGGCTGTTTTAAACAGGAACAGCTCTAACAAGTAACAGCTGCAGACTAAAGTCTTTGATCTTGTGGGCTGTGACCCCACCACCTACACCAAGATCTCACTGTTTTCATCTTCTCAACAAGTAGGTGGGGCTGCTCACCTTCCTTCTCCCTTTCTGATTCTCTAAACTGCCTCCTCCTTCACTACGTACTTTTTATCATATCACACACTCACTCACAACAAGCCCGTACCATGATTGCAATAAATTAATCTTCCATTTCACTACTTATTTCTTCATCTCCTTCACCTTCATGGAACGTCCTTCATAACCTTGTCCTTCTCTCTCTCCCCCTCCCCCCCCATGAACACGATAATGGCCAAATCCCCCCACGACTCTTCCTTCTCCTTCTCTAGAAGGTACTTCCATTTCACCAAGAAACTCGTCCAGGAAGATGACGACGACCACCTCGAAGAACAGGTCCTCACCGTCACTCCATTATCCTCCCACCATTTCTGCCACCAACAAGAACACTTCCCCAGCAAGATCAACAATCACTCTGTTTCCCGATTTAAGTCCGCACTCACTCTCTTCACCAGAAACCGTTCCTTCCACCAGCGCCGTCAGTCCTCTCTGGTCGGAACCAGAGTGGTCGGCACTCTTTTCGGCAACCGTCGAGGCCGAGTTCACATCGCCTTCCAGGAGGACCTCAAGTCGCTCCCACCATTCCTGATCGAGCTACCCACACCCACGAGCCTGCTGGTGAGAGAGATGGCTTCTGGGACAGTACGAATCGCGTTGGAATGCGACAAGGAGAAGAAGAAGAAGAAGAAGAACAGAAGTGGGAACCTGGTGGGGGAGCCGGTTTGGAGAAGCTACTGCAACGGAAGGAAATGTGGGCAAGCGAACCGGGTGGAATGTGGAGAAGAAGAGTGGAAGATACTGAAGGCGGTGGAGCCGATATCGATGGGCGCCGGGGTGATTCCGGCTACGTACGGTGGGTCCGGGGACGGCGAAGGAGAGGTGATGTACATGAGAGCGAGGTTCGAGAGGGTGGTTGGGTCGAAGGACTCGGAAGCATACTATCTGATGAACCCTGATGGAAGTGCAGGTCCTGAGTTAAGCGTTTATCTGCTCAGAGTTTAATTCGCTTTGCGAGATCCATTATTTGCCTCTAAATCTGATGTTAATGTTTGTTGCCTTCGATAATGGTGATTTTTAAACAAGTTATGTATTAATAGTGCATTAGAGTAATGTCGCATTGTTTAGCTACAAATATAACTTGTTTGAACGCATTATGATTTCGAATGCAGAACTAAGGAAACCCTTTTTCTTTGCAACAGAAAATACATATATTATGTGGTTAGTAAGTTTTGCCCAAAGTTAAGCTTCATAATGAATATAAGATAAAAGCTCTCTCTCTCTCTCTCTCTCTCTCACTACTTATGCAAACCACGCTAATAACATCGGTTTCAAGCTCATCAAACTACCCAACGTAAGATCTCTGCTACCTGAAATTAAATTTAATATTTTGGATTTAAAATTTAAAATTTTTAATTATTTTATATAAAAATTATTTTTTGGCCTTGTGACAATTATAAGATTATTTTTATTTAAATCATGTATCTGTTAAAATAATAATTTATTAGATATATAAACCTAAAATTATATCAAATATGTAGAATCTAATTTTGATTTGCACGGTTGATTAGTGCGAGCTGGTTCCTACTTCCCCAGTAATGCCTTGCAGTACAGAACGGGTCTGGATCATCAGCATTCATGGGGTGCATCCAAGTTCCAATAAAAACTTTATAACTTATCAATATTTTACACATTATTAATTGAAGAAAACAATCAGTAGCTTTCTGAAAAATAAAAATTAAAAAGGGTAGATTTGGATACCATGAGCTCCATAAATCCACTCAGTCAATAAGAATCTTCACGTGATACAATAGCAAATGTTTTATTTAATTGATCAGTTATTAGATATTCTACTATATAATATTAAAAAAGAATCAAAATTTCAAATTTTTAGACAGGATAAACATGCATAGGAAGTATTTTCATCGTGAAAATTGTTTTGAATTTTTAAAAAAATGCATATTGATACTTGTCGAGCTGTAACTGAGACATTTATAGCCTATATATTAATTAATTAAAGATACTTTTAATGTGAGAATGTGGCTAATAAAGAAGTGTAGGAGCAGACATAACCATAAAAGACCTAGAAATGTGAAATAAATGGGGAGCGATAGTGTTAGCTAGATATTACGACTATTGGAGCATTTCTCGGTACCGACCTTGATGCAGTGGGTGAACAACGTCTGATTCTCTTTTAACATTTTAAACTACTATTGCTCTTTTATTTTATCTATATATGTTAAATAAATCCTCATATACCAATATATATATATATATATATATACACTCACCCATGCATGTTTCAATTCTTTTTCTTGTTAAAGTTTTGTTCAAGAATGTTAAGATAGAAATTCATTAATTAATACAAGGTACTTCTCTAATTTTATTTATAAGATAAAAATAGTATTTATTTTGATTTTATTTATAGGATATCTCAATTATTTTTTAATTTATTTTTACATGTTTTCCCATATTAAATGATGAGAAAGTTGTTAAATGCTAAAATATTTTATTTGTAAAGTAGGTAAATTTAATAGAGGAAATGTTTTTTAAAAAATGATAATAAAATCTTTTCAAATTATTTAAATGACAATCTAGTTCCTTAAAATATCATAATTTTATTGAAGTCCTTAGAAAACTTTTTGTCAATAAATTTTAAATTGAAAAGAATATTTTACTATTATTGATAATTTGTGATTTCTTATTCAATTCTTGTAATTCTTTAAAAAAATACTGTAATTCTTCAATTAAAAGTTGTGAAAGAGATTTATTATTTTGAAAACTTGTTATTCAATAATAGAAATTACACTTGATAAATTAAGATTTCTTGTTCAATTCTTACAATTCACAAAATAAAAATTTATTATTCCTTAAGCAAAAGTTGTAATTGAGGCTTTTTTCAATAACAAAAATTACACTTAATAAGTTATAATTTTTTATTTAATTCTTGTAATTTATAGAAAAAAATTACAATTTCTTAAATAAAAATTGTGATTAGGGCTTGTTATTTTTAATAAAAATAAAATAATTTTTTTATTAAAAAAATTATTGATAAAGAGGTCCTTAGGGACTTCATTGAAGAAATTTTATTATTATTTTTTCAAGTATTAACTTAATTAATTTTTAGATAAATTTTTGGGTTGTTACATAGTTTTTGACCAATTCAAGAAAAAAATTAAGAAAAATCAGCCAATAGATAATTTTAAAAAAAAACAAAATGGCATAGTTTTGGGTTATTGTATTTGATAAAAAAACAGAAAGAAAAATTGGATTTCGTGGGCTTTCATCAATTCTCCATCAAGAATTGATTCATTTTCTATCAATGTTTTCAGAACTAAATTGGATGTTGAATTGAAAAGGTCAATGATTCACAATTCACATGATTCAATCAAATTAGACCAATAATTAAATCAATAATGTAATAATTAATTTAAAAAATTATATTTACATATAATAATTTAAATATAAAAAATAAATATGAAATTGTTACTTAATTTTAAAATAAACCCAAATATATTAAGTTTATTATAATTTAACAAGCCACATGATACAAACATTAAATAATTAAAAAATGGATCATTTTCTAAAAATAAAAAAGGATTATTTTTTGAGCTATTTGATTTTTAAGAATTAGATCCGATTCTCAATCCAAAATAATTTAATATAGCCCAACACTCTAAACAATTTTTTAATTCAAATTAAATCGTTAACGGCTTTAGTTGACAGTCTAACTGTCTAATTCGGCATTTTAATTATTGCTGTCTTCTTTTGAGCTAGTTTTCTAGGGTTTCAACTTATAGGTACTAAATAAAAAATTAAAGAAAATTATAAGTATCAATAAGAATATGTTTGGTTAGATGGAGGGGAGCCTCTCCACCCCAACTCCAAAACCTCCCTCCAAATTGGGAGGGAACCTCCCTTCTCCTCCCCTCCCTTTCCATTCCTTTCTCTCAAATCAAACATACTCTGAACGATTTTCTCAAGGATCAAGGCGTATGGCCGGTTCCAAGTATTGACTTTGCCAGTCTGGTGTGAATATAATGATTAATGAGAATGCAATTTTTAATGGATGTATGTCATGAATAGTGCAGCTTTTCATAAAGCATGTGGGAAGTCACATCATTTATGAATCATAAACATCGTCGCTCACATCAAACGCATGAGCATCACTCTGGAATGCAAGTTTTTTTTTTTTTTTACAGGGAATACAAGAGTATTATATTCTCAAACCTGCTCTACCTCTTTCTAGCAATGCCTTTTCTGACAGAGTTGGGCTGTCCATTAATGAGGCCCATTATGTTACAAGAAAATCAACAATTGGGCCAAGTGGCCCACTGTTTGGGTAAATGCACTTCATCTAATTTGGCTGGGCTACTACCCAATTGTTCGCCACTCTCAAGTCTTAACATTATTTGTTCTTTTTTTTTTTCAAAATTTTTTATTGAGCACTGGTATAATAAATTCGAGACAAGATCAGGTATTGAGTATGTCTTTCAGTGGAGTCTAGTCTATGGGCCTGTTTTTTTTTAAAAAAAACTGTTTTTTATTTTTAAAAATAAAAAAATTAAAAATTTATTTAGATAGGTGTTTTTCATTTAGCTATTTCCAAAATTATTTTCATTTTTTGTCTTTAAAAACAAAAAAAAAAAAAATTTCAAGTTATTTTCGTTTTATTTTTCTTATTTTTAAAACATACAACATTATATTCTTAAAAATTATAGTTATCTTAACTAATTTTTATTATTAATCACCACCATTAATTGTCTATAATCATCAGTATTAGTTTATTTTTTAATTGACATAACCAAACATTTTCATTTTATTTTGTTTTAAAAACAATTTTAAAAGCTATATTACAAAATAGTTCTTAAAAATAAAAAACAAGAATAGAAACTAAACAGGCCGTATATACCTGTTTTGAATCAAGGCTAAAGGCAACAAAAAAAAAAAAGCTTTTTTATGATTAAAAAATTCTTACTTTTATTATTCATCTTGCCATCCCATGTCCCAAAAAAAAAAAAAAAAAACTACGGCGGATACGAACTGAAATGCGTGGGTGATGTTCATGACAATGGTTGGTTTGGTTTTGTTTTCATTTTTTTACTTTTAAAAATTATTTTGTAACTCATTTTTTTTAAATTATTATCAAAAAAATAAAATAAAAAATTATTTGATTATGTTAATTTGAAAACGTTTTGAAAGTTTACACAAAAAGTTAATAGTGGTAGCCGCTAGTAGTTAATATAATGGCCTATGATAATAGTTAGCCAAAACTGAAGATGATACATAACAGTTGAACTAAATATAATGTGCTTTAAAAATAAAAAACAAAAATAAATGAGAAAAAATTTAAAAATATTTAAATCCAAAACACTCACTCAAACGAAATTTTTTATTTTTTAAAAAAAATAAAAACCAAGCAGGCCTTTAGTTATTATAATTTTAATTTAATTAAAATTTAATTTTAAATTTTGATTTACTACAACTCATTTTTTAATTTTAATTTGGTTGATAAATAATGGAATACGGGATAAGGTTTAATTAAAATAATTAAAGTTAATTTAAAATATTAAGGCTATCCATTGGAAACATTTGAATAATGACAAGGAGAATTACAATTAGATTCCAAAAATTTAAATTAATGACATTTAAGTTCTCGACAAATTAAAAATATCAATCTAAATAATTATAAATCAAAAGATTTTAATTGAAAATAAGTATTAAAGTATCAAATGCAACTCTTACATTGTAATAGAAATTTTTTTTATAATTGTTTGAATTGATATTAATTATTCATTGTGTAGAAAATTTTATTAAAAACCTACTCCTTCCGTTCGAAAATGTAAAGCATTTATAACTGAATTTTACCTCTCTATAAAATAGTTATCAATTTTTAAACTAACTCTATCTTTTTATATTTATCCTTATTAAACACTTACAATAAATATAAAGTCATTTATTAATAGGAGCAACTTTAAAAAAATATAATGATTATACCACAAAAGATTAAAAATGTCTTATATTTTTTAACATCTAACTCCTCAAAAAAAATTTTGCATTTTTAAACGGAGGGAGTAATTGTTATTAATTTAGAATTCTAAGACTTAACTATTATTCTCTTATAAGGATATCTATCTATTAGGATTAGAATTTATTATTTTATTTTATCATTATCTTATGTTTATTTATCTTGATCAATAAAATAGAATATTAGCATCCTATGAGTGTTATCTTTTAATTTAAAATTTAAATTAGATTCAGGATTTAAATTTAAATTATTTTTTTCAAAACTCTATAAATCAAACTAGGATTCTTATTTGTATTCAAATTTTGATATTTATTGAGAGAAATTCTTAAATAGACTAGATGCACCATTTCATTTGTGATCTATCTAATAAAAATATGATATTTAAATTGTATTAAATATAAATTAATTATAATATTAATGATAGTGGAGAGAAAAAGGAAATAAATCAAATATGCATTTTGTTATAAGAATAAAATTAATTAAAAAATATCACACAAAATTTTATTTAAATTACTTAAAGTATTTTAATTAGATAAACTATAAATAATATGACATATCTGATCAACTTAAATATTTCTTGTTTATTGAATGGAATTTATGAGAATTTTAGCATTCTCCCTTCTTCTCTCTTTATCTTTCCTTTTCATTTTCTCTCTCTTCCCTTCCTCATTTCACATCACTCTATATTTAAACTTTAATTTAGTGCACCTTAGTTTTTATAATTTCAAAAATTTCAAACATTAGTTTTGAAGCTTAAAAAAAAACTTTAGTCTTTATAGCTTTATTTTCTAAAATATAAAGACTAATATTTTAAATAATTAAAATTATAAAGATTAAATTACATCATGTCAAATTATGGTTTGATGATTGAATTTTAACCAATTCAAAAGTCAAAACCATGAAAGCTAATGGCTTGTTTGTTTTTCATTCTCTTTTTTATTTTTAAAAAATATTTTGTAATATATTTTTAATTTTTTTTCAAAACAAAACAAAAGGACAATCTATTTTCTTGTATTAATTTAAAAATAATTTTAGAATTAAAAAATTAATCAACAGTGATAGTTACCAATAGTTAATAGTGGTTGCTTATAATAATTATTGGTTAAAGTAATTTTAATTTTTAATAATTAAATGTAATGTATTTTAAAAACAAAAAATAAAGTAAAAATAGTTCTAAGATGTTTTTTTTAAAATAAAAACTGAAACAATTTTGATGACAATTAGATTTAAAATATTCCTTGAAACAAGTTTTTTTATTTTTTTAAAAAATATTTTTGAAAATAAAAACCAAACATGTCCTTAAAGAATGAACGTTTCTGGAATAAAATATTAAAGGAACAAATCTGAAGTTATTAATTAGTACCGACGGGAAGCGTAGTGAGGCAGCACGCGTTTGGTGTAGGCAAATTAAAAACTAATAGAATCCATCGCTAAACCATATGTCGCCACTTAGTGCGCCTTTGGATACTCTCGATGGACCGATCTTTCTCTATTTGGTCACCCACGGCTACGAAACATCACATACTCTCAATTGACTTTTATTTTATGTTGTTATATGGTAGGGTTAGATTTAAATATTATTATTTTCTAAATTCAAACAAAACATTTATCATTTTTCCTATTAAAAAAAGAGAATATTGATTTCTAAATAATAAGTTTAAGAGCGTCTTAAATTTTAAACATAATTTTTGTATAATACTCTGTTTCAACTTTTAAAAACATTATAATTTAATTATAATATTAATAAAAGTTAATTTTGATTGTGAGCTAATTTAAAAATGATAAAAAATGATCCTAAAATTGCATAAAAGGGCCATGCACCTCAAAAAAAATTACAGAAAATGATTAAAAAAATTTCTTGGTTTTTTCCTTTAATTTTTGATGTCCTTTTCTATCATTTTCAAGTTAACTAACGGTTAAAGTTAATTTTTATCAACGGCGAGTTAAATTGTATTGTTTGTAAAAGTTAAAAAGAAGTACTTCCTCCATCCCAAATTATTAGATATTTTTAAATAAAATTTTACATATTAATAAAGCTCATTAAATAGATTTTATAATTTTACTTTTTCAAAACAAATATATAAACTTTCAAAACTATTTTTCATTTAATAATCTATTGATGAAAGAATATTGAAGAAAGAGAATATATGGAAAGGGTAATATTAAAAAATCATCATTAATAAAATATTATTTTTATCAAAGTATCTTATATTTTAAAATGTTAAATTTTTTTTAAAAATATTTTATAATTTAAGATGGAGAAAATATTATATAAAAAATAAATTTAAAATTTTATACTCTTATAAACCCATCATTTAAGAGTTCAGTTAACTCTTAACCATTATTTTAATCTAAGCCATGTGCATGTGTTGCACCGAAATTAAAGCTCTTGGAAAATGGGTCCCGTGAAGACATCAAATTGCTCACCTTTCTTCAAAACCCAGGATGAAGTGATTGGCTTTTGCCAAATTTTGTCGTCTTACTTGTATTAGCAAGGGAAAAAGAAAACAAATGTTTTTAAATATATAAATAATAATTTAATCTCTTAAAATATTATAATTTTAAATCTATTTTTTATTATTAATAAATTTATATAAATTATTAAATTATTTTTATTAAAAATAAATGATTCATAAGTTTTGTTTAAATATTCACAATTTTTTTTTATATTCACAACAATACAATCAGCAAATAAAAATTTAACATACTAAGTGATAATTTGTTATTGCATTATTGCTGATATAAAAAGAGAAGTTGTAAATATTTAAATAAAACTTGTGAATCATTTATTTTCAATAAAGGTAATTTAATAATTTATATAAATTTGTTAATAATAAAAAAAGTTTTTAGAGACTTCTAAAAAATTATAGTATTTTGAGAGATCAAATTACTATCTACATATTTTAAATAAATTTTATTGTTATTTTTTCTATTATTAACCCACAAATTCCAGAAATGGCTTTTAGTCAATATGCTTTGAAATAAAATTACATTCATTTTTTTCTCATGTACTCCATTCATTTTAAATTATAAGATACTTATAAATAAAATTTTATATACTAATAAACTTCATTAAATACACTAAATAATATTATTTTTTAAAATAAAAATATAAACTTTTAAAAATATCCTTCATTTAATAACCTTAAATCTATATTTAATTAGTATTAAATAGAGAGAAAAAAGGTAAAATTAGAATAAACCTATTTAATAAAACTTTAATATTTTTAAAGTATCTTATATTTTGAGACGATAAATATGCTATAATTTGGGATAGAGGAAATATTATGTAAAATCATTAGTGAATTGCACTACTTTATTTGGCCAAACAGTGAATTACGCAACTCATAACTTCAATATGGATAATATATATATATATATATATATATTATAATTTCATATAAATCTCACATGTATATCGAATATTAATATTATATGACAAAACAAGATTTTGTGGATTTTTTCGTTTCAGGATTCATTTTTTTATTGTAGAGAAAATACAATTATTAGCCTATATAATTTTATCATGTTTTGTTATTAATTCTTGCATTTATATATATATATATATATATATAAAATTAAAAGAACGTTATATATATATTTATATATATATATAAATACAAATATTATATATATTATATATAAAATACAAATATTTTCAGGGGGTGATGATATGACACTAACAACGTTAAGTTATTTGATTTATGAGTGATGATATTAAATCTTGTGTTGAATATTAAAATAAGGAAAAGTTGTCAGTATAATAAGAAAATAAAAAGAGGACAAAGGCTTAAACAAAACAAGCTCCATGCACAAAATTTAAAGGGTTAAAGAACAAATTTTAAGTTATTAACTTTCAAATTAAAAGATGCAGATTCAACTTGTGATAACCTAAAATTAAAAGAAAAATTTAGGTTGAATTACATTAAACACCTCTAAATCTAAATCCAAGCAAGTCTATGTCACCTACTGGCAAGTTTGAATAAATTTGTATTTAAGCATGTGCAAGTTGAGATTTGTTCTAGAATTGATTTTGCATTGAAGCAACTTAGGGTAAAACTATATCTCAAAATCTAAAAATATAAACCATTTTTAACAATGATAATGGCTTGTTAAAATTTTCATTTGATTTGAACATTGATAATATAGAATCATTGGTTTAGAAGAAATTTTATGATACTAATTGCATTTTTTAGAAAAACTTATGAGGCAAAATTGATCTTTAACCTTAGCCAAAATTTTCAATTGACAATCAACATTAGTCAAACATTACTTTAGAAAGAAATTGTACCACTTTTTTAAACTTTTGAGCTAATATTACTCCAATCTAAAGTTAAGGATTTTAGTTGCATTTGGCAAAAACTTCCAAAACAAGTTTTTCCATTAATCCAAATTTATAAGCCATTTAACTTGGTTCAAAAATTGATAAAGGCATTATTTGATGCATAACGGTAAAAGATTTGAATCCACAGTAACCAAAAATCACTTTTTGATACAGGCAAATACCATCATTGGAATAACAGTCTTCATTAAGAAGAGATCATTGATTGATTCTAATTTAAACATGCCAACATCTTCCTTTAACATCAGCAGTTACACATCATATAATCTAACATAATTAGTGTCACATTATTATCTCTATGAAAATATCTAAAAGTGGAAGAACTAACATTGCATTTGGAATAAACTAGAGAGACCAAAAACCAAAAAAAAAAAATAAACTAATAACAAAACACAATAACACTGTAAGCACTAATACTTATGCTTCCTACTATTTTGTATGTGTTTGGTTTTTTGTTAAACAAAAGTCAATTGGTTAAAAATTCATTTAATAAAAATTAGTTTAATAAAAATAAGTTGTTGTTGTGAAATTTGTGTTTAGATATATTTTTTCACAAGTTAATTTAACAAACTCAAAGTTGTTTGGATTACTCCTTCCATCCTTATATATAAGGTATTTTTTTAAAACTTATTTTGTCCCTAAATAGAAGGGATGACAATGATATTTTTAAGTAATTAGATAATTTTACTCTTATCTTGAAAAATAAAATATATCATTAATTGATTGTTTTTTTCTAACTACCATCATGATTAATTATGATATTATTAGGGGTAAAATTAAAAAATTATTGTGTTTTTATGTAAGTTCAATTAAATAATAAACATTTATTGGTATACGAGACTCAGTTAAAAATACTTTATATATAGAAACGGAGGGAGTATTTATAGTGAAATGTGCTTGTGAATGTATAATTACCAACAAAGATATTGACTTATGATAATTTATAATTTTTATTATATAAATATAATATATTTAAAATGTTTTAAAAGGACTTTTAAAAAGCTACTATTTTTAATTTTTAGAAAAGTATATTTAATAGTAATTTGGAACATTTAAAATAAACTTTTTAAAGAAAATCTATAACCAAATAACATTTGAATTCAAATTACATTTTAAAAAGACTTCTAAATGGTGAGAGTGATAATCAAACGGGCTCTTAAATTCGAAGGATTCATGCTTTCAACTTCGACTTGAGGACAGTTGTGGAAGTGAAGTGCCGTGCATCTCCCAACTTAAAATAGTAAACTGACATTAAATATATCGTCGTGTTTAGTTGAAACATGTGCAATAATTATACATGCAATCAAATATATCCATCGCCTTAACTAATTATTTCACATATACTCTAATCACGTCACATTTAACAATTGTCTAGCAAATCATAATATGTTTGTTTTAATGTAAAACAACACAGAGTCAAAGTTTACAAACAAGTTGACCAAAAAGAAAAAGTATAATAACAAAATTAGATATTTAATAGTTTGTTCTTTTTTTTCCCCGATACAATGATAATTCATAGCAATTACCTATATGCAAAGGAATTTGACGTTACTTTTTTTATTGTTAATTTTAAAAAATATATTGAACCAAGGGAAAATTTAATTTAAGATCCTTTGACCACACTTAATGAAAAAGAATACTCCTTTAATTCTAAAACTTTACTTTAGACCAAGAGTAATGAAATGAAATTAAAATGTTGAGAAAAATAATAAGATTAACTTTCTTTCAATTTTTTTTAAACTTCTTTGGATTCCCTTTTCCTTCACTCTTTTTCTCTAAAAATATTCTCTCACTCTGATTCATACCCAGAAGAAGAAGAAGTTGCCGTAATCCAATCTTATGTTAGTGGAATCCTTAGGGCTTCTTGCAACTAATCCAGCATTTGATCCAATGATCCTTGCCTGTTGAAACTACTCTTACTATTATGCTACAGTTACTCAACAACCCTCAATTTGAGCTTCAAAATATGATGTTTTGTGGAAAGTATCCATTTCTATGTCCCTCTTAGGGCTAAAATGTCAAGTAAGCCAAAAACATTGGGTTTCTTAAACTTTGGATATAAAAATAGATAGGACACATTGCGACTAAAGGCGCTAAGTGGAGCCAAGGTTTTGAAAGGAATGATATGCTAGCAGTCTTACCCTCAGAGTGTTACCCGTTATGTTCTCTCCTCCCCTTATCTAAGAGCATCTGTGCTCTCAAAATATTTCCATGTTTCATTGTTGTTCACCGCAAGCGCACGGGTCGTAACAGGTAATATAAAATGAGTAAAGATCATTCTCTTGAGAATTTGTTTTAAAATGATAATCAAGTAAAGACTAAATGAGTTCCACTAAGTCGAGCCAAACATAATTAGGAAATGTTTTTTTGCAAATTAAATTACACTAGAAATAAAGGAAAGAGATTGATTCACAGATTTCAAGCACAATTAGGACCTAAGATTATTTATTTCCCTTGCATTTCATAACACTAAAATTATCTTCTCTCATAATACTTTTAATGAAAAAATACTAACCTAGAGTTCTAAAAATACTCAAAAAAGCTCTCTCAAGTCATAAACAAGTGTTTAGTTAAATTAATTGCCCAATCTCTGTTATAATTAATAAAACTCAATTTTTAACACCAACCTTAATGTAAATATTAATGTAAATATAGGCTAGCAAGTATATTCTATCTTACTAGCAAAACCATCCATTCAACATGTAAATATTAAGTTCTTGCACTATTTTACCTCAAGTTTCTATACTCAATCTAGCCCTCTTAAGCATCAATCAAGTGAAGCTAACATCTAAATGGTGGCCAATTACTTAGAAGCATTAAGAAAAGAGTATCATAACACATATATATCATTAATCACAAAAGAGAAGAGGAACTTAATGTTAATCCATGCAAGAGTTCAAATATTTTAGAGCAAGAGTTTAGTTACTCGTAAACATTAAAGAGTTACAAATACACAAGATATTCACAACCATTACAAGATTAACAAGACAAGAAATGGAGAAGAAAGAAAGGAACCGAAGAAATGGAGCCTCAAATCTTTTCAAAGCTTTAATTTTTAAACCCAACTCATCTAAAGCTTAAACCCTAACAATACAAAGCTCCTAAATGTCTTCAAGTGAGTAGAATGACTTCTGCATTGAGCTCTCTAAATATAAGTATCTTACCTAATCAATTTAAGACTTAAAAAACGTAACGTTTTTCTGACAATAGTGAAAGTCGTTAATTGAAATCACGACTTTGGCAGTTTTACACTATTTTTGCAACTAACAAAAATTATTCACTTTATGTTTGATTCCTTCATCCAAAAACATCTACAAAGCTACAAAAATGCTTCTATTAAATCTTCAACCAAAATAACACGAAATTTTGCCAAAAATATCAAATCAAAATCAAGAATACAACTCAAAACAAAATACACATTTTCCTAATTTGGGCAATAAAAATATATACAATTGAGTCAAAATGGATTAGAATCTAAGAAAATATAATGAAATAATATGAATTCTAGAGGTTAACACTAATCCTTATTAAAAAAATTTTCGTATTGATAATATTGTGATATACCTCCAAAATTAGATTTCACAAATTAGAATGTTTCAGTAAAATTTAAAATTAAGAGTTCTTTTACTATACTAATATAGATTGATTCACAACTACTTATAGTCAATTCCACTAAATTTTGCCACTGTATTGCATTCTATATAGGAACTGAAATTTCAAGAAAATCTTGGGAGATTTGAAAGACATCGTCTCGGTGACCTATGTAAGTAATTATCAATAATTTTATATAAGGAAAAGTTGAAATAACTTCACTAATAAGAATAAATAACTCATTTTATCATTATTAGAACACTTGTAATAAAATTAAAATTTAGTAATGATACAAATAACTCCTATAAGTTAATAAACAACTTGATGTAAGAAACTGAACTACTCATTTTGTCATGATTAAAACATTTGAAATAAAATCAAAATTTAGTAATGGCATAAACAACTTTTGTAGACAAATAAACAACTTTATGTAAGAAAATGAGTAATTTCGGTATAGGCAATAAACAAATTGTTTTATCATGATACAATACTTGAAATAAAAAAACACAAAAAATTGTTGTAAGTTAGCTAACTACTTCATGTAGGGAATGAACAATTTCAATGTGAATAATGAAAAACTCATTTTATCATGAATACAATACTTGGAATAAAGTTAAAATTTAGTAATGACACAAATAATTTTGTAGGTTAATGAATAACTTGATTTAGAGAAATAAACAATTCATTTTACCATAATTACAATATGAAATAAAATCAAGATTCAATAATAGTATAAACAACTTATGTAGGTCAATAAACAATTTGATATAGAAAAAATGAATAACTCATTTTATCATGATTATAATACTTTGAATAAAATCAAGATTTAGTAATAACATAAGTAACTCTATAAATCAATGAATAATTTCATGTAATAAAATGAACAACTTCAATAAAGAACCAGAAGAGATAAGGGACAATAAGATAATTTCACTTTGTATTTTAATTTCACTTTAGTACCCTAATCTAAAGTGAATTTTCAAAGTTTAAGTAGCTTTTTTTTTTTATAAAGTGTGGTCGATGGGTCTTAAATGAAATTTTTTCTTGAACCAAAAGAGGTCATCATCTAACCCATTATTGATCAATTTTTCCTTGTTCAATATGAATCCAGCATACGTACATAATGACATAAAGTCACATCAAATTCACAAACTATGATCAACTTGAATATATATATATATATATATATATATTGATTGTTGGATAGGAAGGGACAATGAAAAATTAAAATTTTAAAATTTCTATCCTGATATGGATCAAACAGACTCATTTAAGTCAAGATAGTTAAAAGAGTTACCTTTTAATTTTTTAACTTAGCGCATGTTTTCTTCAAGAGTTTGAATCTCAGGAGCTGACAACGTAGATTTACTCCCTCTACCAGTATTCACACGTATAGCTCTCTAACCCAAAAAGTGTGCTAGCGCTCCCAGCGTCCGTTCTTCTTTGAACGTTAGTTTTCTTTTCTATAGAGTATTTTGTGGCTCTCAAAGTGTTTTTATTGTCAGAACTTTTCTAACTCGCTCATTCTACATAAAGGACATCCCTTAAAAGCTCGCAAAAATTTAATTAAATTTATCTCATAAATTTAATCCATGATGTCATATCTAATTTAAATTTATCTTATAAATTTAAATTATAAAACTAGCATAATATTCTCTCATATCATGTTAATTATTAAATTTAATCTATCATATAAAATTAAATTTAAAACTAATATAATATAATATAATATATCATATATACATATTATATTATATATATATATACATGAATATATATACATTTGTATTTTGAAAAAAAAAAATATATATATATATATTATTTAATTTTATATATCATATATATATACATCATATAAATATATATATATATGATACGTATGAATATATATATATATATATATAATTATATTTTATATTTTATATTTCATATAAATATAAATATATATATATTTATCAAATAAATATTCATATATATATATATATATATAAATTCAATCACCCTATATTACATTCATTAAATCTTGACATGTTCTAGATTCAACAAATTTGAACATTATAACTTAAGTTGGCTATTTTTCTTGTGTGCGACCCTGTAGGCCTATATAAAATTGAAAGTAGGCTAATTACGTTATTAGCTCAAAAGTCACAAGTAGCCTCTAGCAAGACATTACAACTACCCAATTCACACGGAGATCGATGATTCAATGTAACTTATCATGCAACTGTGTCATATTCCTTTTGTTACACAATATATTCAGTCAAGTATGAGATATGAAATTCTCATTCTCCTTTACCTGACCGTTGCTTTCTCGATCTTTGAGTGAATTGACAGTAGCAATAGAAAAACCCTTTTCATTGTAGTATGGCCATACATTTTCTCAGTTTTACTCATCGAAAGACCCATTAGTATCTCTCACTTAATGTGAGAGACAAATTTCATCTTGACCACTCATATTCCTCTCTGTATGAATATCACTAAACTCAATCATAACCATTATGATCACATCATCAAAGGTGATTTTTGACTAGGTCAAAGTTTGGTGATCATCATGTAGGAATCTATGATGATCTCAAATCAAAGGGCTTAGTGATATAGTTATATATGAGGTAAACTTATAACTTGTACTATAAGTTTTCTCATAGCGGGTCGATCTAGCACCTTGCACTCTTTCAAGTGTTTATCACTTTGATTTGTATCTTTATAATTAATCAAGGTCATATTATTCTTGTTTTATCTATGATTTCTCATAAATGACCAACCAGGGATATTTAAGACAATCACTATAGTTTGTCCAAGAATACAATTATCATATTGAACATGCAATTGATATGACAATAAAAAAAATTATTAAATAACAATGTGCATAGTATAATGATTGACTCTAGGGCACAATTTTTAACATATATAAATAATTTAGTATGGTATTTTCTTATTTATGTGCTACAATAAATAATACTTTAATGGAGTACTTGAATTGCACTACAATTCAAGATGTCATTTAATTTAAATTATTCATACAATTATATATGCACTTTGAATTTGCGAGTCACATTTGGATTAAGGTGATTAAGATTTCATGAAAGTATTAAATAAATCTAATAAATCTTAACCATATATACAGTTTGATATTGGGTTGATTTAAACTTATCGATGGGCACGCACACTCATCTTTATCCATATTTTTTTAGTTAAAAATATAACATATTTTTAATTGAATTATATTCTTAAAAAGTTAATTTAATTATCTTTAAATTAATATTAGTTTTGCCTTTGTTTAGTATGATATCTTACTTAAAGGTAATTGCGGAGTGATTTTTTTCTTAAGGCTATTTTTTTTAAAAAAAAAAATCATCAGTTACATATTGAAAATTAAAACACCTTATTTTTTAACATCTAACATATAAAATGTCTTATGAGTATTTAATTTGACCCACAATGGTGTCGTAATTTACAATTCAAAGAATTTACATGCATGTAGTGATAATATTCAAAGTTATTGTTGAAAATATTTTTTTAAAATTTATTACTTTCAAAGTTTTGATGATGACTCAACATTTATGGTGACGTTTTTAGTTTAGAAGTGGCTAATAAAGATTAATATTTATTGACATCTTGTTAATCACCTAACTGCGACTTTTTAATGCTTCAAAGATATTTTTTCCTTATATTGTCCCTACTCAAGATTATATTAATTATGTACTATTTACTGTGGCTTAGCGCAACGACTTTTAATTAGTGCCATACGCATCCGAAGTAAACGAGCTAGAAATTTATTCAATATAAATATACCTACTCTAGTTTCTAGAATTGTTTAAAATAAGTTGTTATTTCAAGTATTGCTGCCATCAATTTAATGTTAAAAATATATACACTGCTATTTCTTTAATGAATTTGAATATTTTTATGAACAATTGAACACACTAATAATTTTTAATTATAGACTAAGCTTTCAAAAAAAAAATCTCTTATTGACCAAAATTACATGGCAGCTGTCAGAAAATAATAATATAAATTACTCTCTTTGAACCACAATATAAGCATTTCCTAAAAGCCTTGCTTAATCCAAGATATGGGACACCAGGTAGATTTTATATATTTTTTCAATTATATATTTACTTTATTATATTTTATTCAAGTGATTAATGAAGGTGTTTTGAGAAGTCAAATATTATATTTATTTCATTTAAGAGTATGATTAGAAAAATGTGAAAAAAAATTTAAAATTAAAAATTTTAACTACCTATTTTTAAGAAACAACATTAATTTATAGTTAGATACCATAGAGCTCTATCAATAAAGAAGTCAGCCTTTTCTCTAGCTTAGATTTGAGAGTTTATCATCATCATCATCATCATCTTCTTCTTTCTTCTTCCCCAACTCTCTAATAATCAAACTTAGAGCTATTAAACCCTATAATCGAAATTATCAATCCAGTTGAGAGTAAAGTGAATTTCTACGTTGGTCAGTTAGTTCATTTATGTTTTTTTTAAGAAAAGAGTGATATTAAAAATATAATTGTGCAATCAAGAAGCGCTTGATTCAGTTAGTCGAGAGAGTTAAAATAAACTTAATTTGGAATCTTGGGTTCAAGTTCTGAGACATGCAACTATGTTATGTTGAAGACACACTTGAGGCAACAATAAGGCTGCCATTAGAAAAATGATCTCACATAATGAAGGGCTAGATTGGTTTGCACGGGATGGAATAAAAAAAAAAAATAGTTGTGTATGAGATTTGTGTTCTTCTTTTGGTTCCGTTCATGGGCTACAATAAGGGGAGGCGAGTAAATTTGGATAAAAAA